>NW_027266623.1:0-72004 GCF_046630445.1 Rutidosis leptorrhynchoides
GAGGTTATGGACTATTCCTTTCGATCGTAGCTCCTGGACGTCTTCCGGGTTATCGATCAAAGCGTTCATGAAAATTACGAAAGAAGTCACCACTTGGCCGTCGTGGAAACTTGGGGTTGCTTCATAAGCCACCAGGTTCAGCAGGAGTGACCCGGTTGAGTCGTCTATGGTTATCGGAGGAATTCTGAGTTCCGTGGAGCAATATCCTAGTAGGAACTTGACGTCGGTGAAATGGCGAGTTGGACTAGGCTCGAAAGGAATTCCTACCGTTGAAAGCTCCTTTGCCGAGCGGAAGGAAGACCAATCGCTCACCAATTGCGGCACAAACATTTTGGGATGTACATTCTGTGAGTTGCAAGTGAAGCAAACCGAGAAGATGCAAATGATCATGACTTAAGGATGATGATTCGGGTTCACATTTGTCCCCATGTTTTCCTGATGCCTTATTCCGAATAGCGAGGAAATGTCCCCAGATGAAATCGTACAAAAGCTTCATCCCTTCTTCGGCTCCTCCCGGAAACTCCCTGGGGACATCGAAAGGGAGTTGGTTCTCGAGGAGGAACAAATCCCGCAACACGAGCTTGGTGACATCAAACATTATCGACAAGTGAACTGGATTTTGGAGATAGCAGTAGATGAACTGGATGACGAAGCAGCCCTCGACAAACATCATTTGACGAAATTTATCGATATCGTCGACGAAAGTTTCCATGAATTAGGCTGCTCTAGGATAGTATTCCCTACTGGCGTCTTCAATCTCTTGGACCATTTTGTCGTACATATCTTTGATTGGTCTTCCACTGTCTTGGACAAACTGGTTTGTCATCTTGATCTTGATTCGGCTCCCTTCGGTAAACTCTGGTTTCTTGTAATGGTAAGGGCCGATGGAGACTAACAAAGGATCGTAGCAGCCTTTACTCGACTCGATACCGCGAAAGAGAGATTGAACTCCTTCGATCTTTCTTCTAAATTCAAAGACATGATCAAAAGAAGGTTGGCTCCTTGTTGAATCAAACCACTTAATCGAATCAATACCTTCCATGTCCACATGCCATTGCCATTTGTTTGAATGGTGGCGGCTCCAAAGGATTCTGTTTGGATATAACAAAAGAACATGTTCAGCTCAGTTCCTCATGTAATTGTTGGATCGATTTCGAACCCGCGACAATACCAGTTGAAATTCTGTTGTAAACTCAAAATCTAGATGTCGGCCTTAAATTCGTTCAAGGCTGATTCGTTACTAACCAGATTTGTGAACTTAATTTCTACTAAGTTTACACATGATGATCAAACACATCAAACTGAAGTAACTCTGACATACAGTTACGTATTTCTTTATCTATATTACGTGCGCTGGATTCCAAAATGATATTCCTACGTGAAACACGAACCATTTTCCTGTTGAATTGAAATCGAGTCTAGCTTGAAATCAATCAGGGTCGGTTGGTTCAATTATCAGATCGAAAGACTGAAACTAACCATTCATGAGTGGCAATTGAAGAACTAATCACATCCAAAACCAAATAAAAATTAACCCAAGAATGTGAAAAGTCGATTCTTCAAATTTTCCAACATGTTAAATTCATCTGTGTTATTTACATTTTTGCACATTTTCTCGAGATTCATGACCCATTTACCAGACATAACCATCACAAAATCAAGAGAAGATAAACAAAACGTTCAACATGAAGAAACAAAGGACGATCAAACATTTTATTCTAGCCATCTCGTGAGCTATTTCATGCATGAATCAGCAATCCTAAGATCAGTATATAATGCTCGAGTAATGTAAGATGTTATCAGATCATCGCCGGTAAAAAATGTTAAATTACCTCATTCACAACTACATAGTTCTTGGCTAGTGAAAAATATTGAGGCTATCACTTAGCTTGTGAAAGTTCTTGGCCACGTTTTGCAGCAGCCACGACAGCATTCATAATTGTTGCACGGAATCCCCCTTTCTCTAACTCATGAATGCCAGCGATTGTTGTTCCACCTGGTGATGCCACATCATCTTTCAGCTGACCTGGATGCTTTCCACTCTTTGTAACCATCGCTGCTGCTCCAAGTACCTGTAGAATCAAGCAACATAGAATTTTTTACCCAAAAAATTAACTAGAATCAAATTTTGCCAACTTCATTAGTTGAATTTAATCACAATGTGTTATTGAAGATACAATTGAATGCGAACGTGCATTCGATAACATTGAAAATACTATGCTAAAAATAAATAACTATAACTTGGTACATTTCAGAAATGACTTACGGTTTGAGAGGCGAGACCTAATGCTAGGTCTCGAGGTAATCCTGCTGCCACTCCTCCATCAGCCAAGGCTTCGATTGCGAGGAATATATAAGCAGGCCCACTTCCACTGATGATGAAAAAGGCAAATCTTGGTAATTGAAATTCATATACTGTAGTTTGGCAAGTCATTGGTAATTAAAATTCATGAAAATTCATGTATTTCTACAAATACGGTCCAAACCAAAGCTGGCAGACAAAAAGTCACTATTTTAACGCAGCTACGAACCTCACACCAGTGACAGCATCAAACAACTTATCATTAGCTTTCCAAATCTTGCCGATTGATCCAAATAATTTAGCAATTAGCTCTCCATCCTCTTCTGTTGCAGCGCTGCCCAAGCTCATAACTACAAGAATGCAACTAGTTTAGAGAAATGTATTATTTTCATGCAATTCCTACAATGTTGGGATGCTAATATGTCATGGTTTTTCTACACTGACGAAGCAAAACATAGGAATCATCCGAAAAAGAAACAAAGATATCATTTTCTTGGCAATTCAATATCGGCATGATAAAATCAAATCCTTGGTCACCATCCGTCATTTGAATGATGGTGATCATATGAAGCAGAATATATTTTAGCCATTTGCATCAAGTTCTGCATCATAGTCTTCAAAGTAGACTCTCCAACAACAGTACCATGCATCACTTCAACAACTAGTATCAGAATTTTCTTTCACGGTTCAGAGATGATAGAAAATTGGAGAAAAAAAGACAGAAACTTGAAGGAAGACACGGATGGCCATTAGGGTTAACTGAGGTTCATGGAAGTTGGCAGAAGATAGAAAATTAGAATAGTGAGTGATAAAACAAGAGCAAAGAGAAGGTAAAAAGTTAAAATCCATCTTGCATTGTTTTTCTAGATGGAAAGCCGAAACTTCTATCAAATTTAAAGAAACATAATGACAGGTTGCAAGGTACTGAGATCAGTACAGATTAAAGGTTAATGCATTCAAAAAGAGGGAGATATTACCTGAAGCTGCCTTACCAACAGCAGCAGGTGTATTTGGCATCACCCTGATAAATCGGCCATGACCTGCCCATTCCTGAATGGGACGAAAGTAGTTAATAAAACAATTTAGTCAACTAACTAACATCTCCAGAAAGAGAGAAAAGAGAAATGAAACATAAAACAATACCTTTGAAACTTCTTTTACTTTTGATAAAATAAACTATGAATAATGGCAGAGAATAGCAGTTTTAAGTAGAACAGACAAAAAAAGTACACAAACACTTGTGTTGCTACCTACGTAACAGAATTTAATGAAAGTTCAAAGGGTTTTTCCTGGTCTTTTCTTGTTGTTATCCAGTTATTGTCTTTATCTTCCTAAGAGCTTTTCATATAATTTTCCCACGACAATTTCAGCTTAGTGTGTCGGCCAAGAATTTTGCGGCAAAACTGTTAGTAATTATTTAAAGCTTCTACCATACAACAGATGCCACACAACCCGGTATCCTTAGTTCAAACAAACAAACAAACAAACCATAAGATGCAGGAAAGTACCATGCCCAACTACATAAATCCTAAGTAACTACATTGTTAACTGTCAAAGGTTACAAAACCAACAATGAATTAAAAAGTCAGAAAACAAACCTCCAAATCCTTCAACCTTACCCCAGCAGCTACGGAAACCAAAAGCTTCTTCTTTGATAGCAACGGCCTTAGCTTCGAGACGGCTTCTTTAACTGCATCCCACAATCACACACTTATTAAGTAAACTAACAATTTTCACAAACTAAGCTTTTAACAGAGTCTTAGAATACAAACCAACTTGAGGTTTAACAGAGAAAACCACCACGTCACTGTCTTCAACTACCTGTTTTTCAATCAATCAATCAATTATTAACTCAATCCTAACAAAAACACATAAATACAAACACGTGGCGTGCATACGGAGTCGTTGTTAGGAAGAAGTTTGAGACCAAGAGATTGTAGTTGACTCCAACGGTCAGGATCGGAGTGGGAGGTAGAAATACGGTTAGGAGGCAGCACACCGGATTGTATCACACCTTTAGCTACACTCTCAGCCATTTTTCCAGCTCCGATGAATCCAAGCTTGAATGTATCCATCGATATCGGAGCTAATGCCTCCATTTTTGCCAAACTCGACGCTTCTTTCTTACTTGTCGTTTTGGTTTTGCTACTGATTGGAGTAGGAGAAGATCTTTATTAGAGAAAGGGGATGACTCATGACCCGTTACATATTTGTCTCTACCCGGTAATTTACATGTTGAATAATGATTATAATTATTTTTGAGTCATCAAGTATTGAAAAACTTACGATTTAGTCCTCATAATAAAAATGTTCCATTTTTTTCGATCAAATTATCTCTGTTGTTTACGACATCTTGGTTAGGTCAGGCACTCAGGTGTAAAAATTTATATATGTACAAATCGGCCTACGTGAAATTAATTTAAGTGGAAAAGAGCTTACAAAAAAAAAAAAAAAAAAGAGAAAGAGCTGTAATTAATCTATTGAACCGGTGATAAAATAATGCGTTGAATAAAAATTTGATTTTAAGCTGGAACTATATATCAAACAATTAAAATCACTGGGATTTATCTTGGATTTCAACATCTCGTCTCTTAACTTATAGGTCGAGCGTTCAATCTCTGATCTTCGTGAATATAAAAAACTCTCGACTGTTGGAAGACCTAAAAAGAATATATCAAACATTTAAAACCAAATAAAACCATTGAATATTGAAAAGGATTTGATTTTCTTGGAATTTGTTCGTAATATTGAAATTTGAAAAATAGAAAGAAAAAGAAGAATCCTTTGAAGTTTCTCAATTCAGAAAGTTCCTCGATGTACAGATAAAAAGGATCTCATGAAAAATGCGATTTTTAAGCTATAGTTAGTTTATTTTGTTCTTTAGTTAATTTCAAGAGGATTGATGAAGGAAGATATGATGATGTAATTAATAATTGAAGATAGGGAAATTTCATTAATCTCTGAAATAGATCTCAAAATAAAGCAAACTTGATCGATCGTTATCTTAGTAACACCGATAATGTCAGTGGATGGTGACTTCTTCTTCTCGTGGAAAACTTTGTAGCAAAAAAATCCATAATCTTCGTTATGATAGATTTTATCGATCATTTTACCGGTTTTATTACCGGTTGAAATGGGCTTAAGAAATAAGAAAATGACGAGAAGTAGTAAAGGAAGAAGTGCATTAGTTTGATGGAGAATTAATATTGGCCATATTGTTGTTGATTAGAAGTTGGAGGCGAGTGATTGAAACAAAATTGAATTTGTTTATACTAGTCAGTGGGCCCGTCCGGTGGGACGAAAAGTTTGTATCTTTAAAAATAAATAGTTTAAGTATATATTATAAAAAATTATGTAGTAATTATTTGCATTAAACATTATTAAATTTATGTCAAATATTATATCAAAAGAAAATTATATTAATTTTAAATCAAATAGAATTATTTTGATTTTATTTCAAAATTTACGATCCTATTAGAATTAAAATTTATTTTGTTTGAAAAATAAGATATGTTCATTTTAATTAATAATAGGAAAAAAATATAGCAGATTTTTATTATGAATGACAGTTTAATAAAAAAATTTGAAAAAAATAATAATATATATTTTAATTTGATTATGAATAATTTTTTAGCAATATGTCCGTTTGAATAGGAAAAAAAGAAGACGTGCCCATTTTAATTAGGAATAGAAAAAAATATAATGAATTTTAATTAGAAAAAATTATTACATAAGAAAATTAGAAAAAAATATAGTGTATTATAATTTTATTAGAAATATATTTTTATTGTGTTTTGATTTCCTAATTAGAATAGGAAAAATCATAGACTTAAAATTATAATTTTAAAACCTAATTAAACTCAAAGTTCTAAATGAGGAATATAATTTAATAAAAAAAATTAGAAAAAAATAACATATATTATTATTTGATTAGGAATAATTTTTTTAACAATATGCCCGCTTGAATAGGAAAA
Source organism: Rutidosis leptorrhynchoides (assembly GCF_046630445.1). Taxonomy (NCBI): domain Eukaryota; kingdom Viridiplantae; phylum Streptophyta; class Magnoliopsida; order Asterales; family Asteraceae; genus Rutidosis; species Rutidosis leptorrhynchoides. Next base: position 6,277 of record NW_027266623.1, read on the forward strand.
AAAGAAGATGTGCCTATTTTAATTAGGAATAGAAAAAAAAAATAATGAATTTTTGTTAGAAAAAAATTGTTTAATAAAAAAATAGAAAAAATATAGTGTATTAGGCCAGTCTGGTTGGTTCTTTGCGCCTAATTTTGGTTTAGGATTTTTTTAAAATAATGGATAGGAAATTGATTAGGAATAAAACTATTATATTAAGAAAAAGTAATTGGTAGAATTTTATTAGGAATCATTATGTTTTTATTGTATTTTGATTTTTTAATTAGAAAAAGAAAAAAAATAATATTATTGACTTAAAATTGTAACTTGAAACCTAATTAAACTCAAAATTCTTATATACATGTGTCAAATTACTAATCGTTAATAAAACGTCATGTTTGACAATAAAAATTGTAATTGAATTGCAATTGAGACAAATTAAAAAAATCTCGCTATTGTATATATAGGAAAAATAGTCAATTTAATTTCATGAACATTACAATTTATGTGGCATTCATTTTATAATGATAAAGTAGTATATAAGTATAAATTAGCTAGTGAAGTTCATGTATATATTTTAGGGATGAGATATTGCAATGGATCCGGACTGCTTAGCAACAACGTTCATCAATAAACATAAGAAGATTAAATTGAAAGATTTTGTGGCAGAAAGACACTTCATGGGCTTGGGTTAATTATGCGTATTACTATTGAACACAAATAGTCAAAGATATATTTCGTACACACATTAATCCACAACTAAATACGAGTACATTTTAACGTCATTAAAACCCACTTAGAATTAAGAAACAATAATAAGACCTAATTAAGAACTGTTGATCTAATATATAATAGGGTAAAATATTTAACCCCTTCAATTTAAACTTAATATAGACTTAATATATATATGATTTCCTCCCTCTTAGTTTCATAATTAATTTAATTTCCTATTTTTATAAAATAATATATTATTAGTTCTTTCTGTTAATATTTTTAGTTAGTTGACCAAATTTTGACCGTTAACTTTCAAAAAATACTATTTTACCCTTTTAATATAATTTTAGTTATGATTTTAACCTTAAAATATATTAAAAAAATTATGGACCAATACATATTTAAATTTAGAATTATAAAATTATCAATTGATTTATCATATATCATAATTTGATTAAAAAATATAATTTCTTAAACTTCATTCACTACTTAAATTTTACTTTTAATATAAATCTACAATTATATATATATAACAATAATGTAATTATAATTTGAAAAAATTAACCATGTAGTATTCTAATTATTATTTAATTATAATTATTTAATTATTATTATTCATATGAAAAATGATAAATAAAGATATATTTAAAAAGATAAGATAGTATTTTCACAAAATTAACTGTCAAAATTTGGTGAAATAACTGAAAAATTTAACGGAAGGAGGATAATAATATATTATTTTATGAAAATAAAGAGTTAAATTAATTATGAAATTAAGAGGAGAGAAATCATATATTAAGACTAACTTGAGGGGTTAAAATATTTTATCTATATAATAAGTGGGTTTTAATGACGTTAAACTGTATCTTTTGATATGGAGATACAGTAAAACCTCGATAAATGAATGTTCGATAAATGAATAACCTCGACAAATGAATAATTTTTCCCGATCCCGACTTGGGCTAAGAGGCTAAATGAATAATTTCGCTAAATGCATTATTGAATAATTTTCTTGAAATCCTTAAAGATCCTAGGTAAATATAAATGAATAATCATCACATTTTAAAAAATATATATATATAAATATATATAGATTTTTTTTTTCAAGCAACAATGTTCATACAATAAGTCATTCTTTTACAAAAAATGAGTCTATAGTTTTTTGCTTTTTTTTCCCACCAAAATTCATCTCATTCTTTATTTTTCCTAGCGCCAGCAAAACTTGAGGATTATTCTGCTCGTGTTGTAGAAAGTAGTTCCGTAAGGTAATTACTGCTTGATATGCTTCTTTTGATGACACATTTTGTGTGACGCTACCATCATCTGGTTCTGGATCATTCTCATCATTCAGTACAGACTCAATAATTTCATCGTCTGTAGGCAATTCCATAACGACATCATTCTCGTTAGGATAGTTCAAAAGATGTTCGACGTCCATCACATTTCTATATTGTAATTTAGAAATGACATCCGTTAATCCTTCGATATCTTCTTCTAATTCTTCAACTTCTGCTTCGGGAACATCGAGTTCTTCAGATCGTATATTCATTTAAATGAATAAAAATTCATTTATCGATAAATGAATAATATATTCATTTATCGATAAATAAATAATCTCGCTAAACGAATATTTTTTTCTAGTCCCAAGAATATTCATTTATCGAGATTTTACTGTAGTATTTATTTTTGAAGGCTGTATTGGCGCTATGCTGCAAACATTTTCACTTTCATTCTTTTCAAGTGAATATTACCCACACAAATTTGATTAATGGTGTTTTCATAAACGTATTGAATTATATGTAAAAAAATAAATATGAGACTTATATATAAATTTTGAAAACATGACGCATTCCATCACTTTTTTTTTTTAACAAAAAAGGTTTTATTAAATAATTAAGATAGTCGGGTTAGTTTAAGTCAGCCATTTTCAATCCGTCGGATAAAACTCTATGCGAGAATCGTATGTGATAAGGGAGAGCATCGTCTAAAAACTAACTACCGATTGGGCATAGACCCGATTAATGTAGCAATGAAGAAAAAACTTAATAATTTGTACAGGTATTGAAAAATGAAGCTATCATGACTTCCAATGATCGACAAAATATTCCAGCCTTCCTTGTTGCGCTCATCTGATTAAATGTATCCATTTGAAGGACCATGCTGCTCGATAACAATAGTCCAACCACAATCATCAACAAAACTTGAGGGAGAAAAACCTGCAAGACCACTTTGAATTTCCAAAAAACTGAGTAGTCGACATATTATTACTTCTTTGTTCTTTGAAAAAATACCACATTGAAATCACTTGCAAACTGCCCCTGAAAATAATTTTGGTACTGAATATTGCGATCGAATTCTCCCAAAATAGCACCAGCCTAGATCTATCAGAGTTTTTCTTTTTGAGATGAATCCCATACCACGTGAATTCCATGGTAACATAATGGATTTTGAAATACTCAAAGATGGTGTAAAAACACAAGAGTTTCTTCCAATGCCGTGCAGTAGGATGTTTTTAGAAATAATTTGTTTCGCAATCCAAACTCGATCAATTCAGCAGCTTCTTGTTGCGGATCGTAAACAATTATTTCTTGTGGAGGAGTCAATTTTTCCCTGTTATTGCACCTCTCTATATCAGAAGTTGAAGATGATTCAAATGAATTAGATGAAATCAGAGAACTAATAGACAGAGTGGAACCAATCTCACAGCAAGAAGAACGTTACCAAGACTCTATCCAAACAAGAAACAAACAGAACTAAAACTTGCAGCTAAAGGAATCTACTCTTCAAGAAAGAAATCGATGATCACTGCCTCCATAACATAGATTTGATGATTGAAATACTTAACAGGGTTTTCCTCACACGGTTTGGGAGTTGGAAATCCTAAAAACTAAGGTTGGGTTGATTTTAGTTGTTCCTAATAGTACCAATGCAGAAAGGAATTTAAAACTGGAAAAACAGATGATGAACTTTCAATTTCTCTTTTTGATTTTATTCAAAGCTCATGAAGAGTAAAATTTATAAGTTAAGGACTTTATATAGCAGGCCAACATAAACCTAGACATCATAAAACTGGAAATATGAATTTCTGAAAATTAAAAATACTAACTGTAAAAACTAGAAAAAACAGATTTGCTTTTGGGACCACTTTGGTGATAGAATGCCACATTGCTTGGTTTCACTCAGTTTTCTTGGCCACTACTCTTTCTCAAAACTTTTAATCCTTCAGTTGAGTGACATGGTAACTTGCAGCTGTAAAAATTTATTCTTCTTCAAAATCTACAGATCAATCTTCAAAATGCTTCAAAACGTTGACTTTGGAGTTGACTTCTGTCTCAGGCATGATTAGTGATGTCTACCATTACAGAAAGCTTCTAAATGCTCTAACAAATGATTCTACATCTTCACTTCTTCAATAACTTAACTAGAAATTAAAATGATTATTAAACTTATTGAATTGTAAACTGAAATAGACTAAGGCAATGGTCATTCTCTTCTTCTCATGCTGAAAACTTGCAGAAATCTTCTCTACAACTTCTAAATGCATAATATAGTTTCACTGAATTGAAAGGAACAAGAAATCTATGCAACATACAAAATCCCCAATTTCTAGCAGTAAACTCAAGAACATAGCTGATCAAGCTTGCAGATTATTCATTACTATGTAATTGATGAAATTGACTTAACCATTCGATTTGCATCATCTATTATAATGAATATAGAGCTTTGAATCAATTGCTTTGATCAACTACAACAAAAGAACTACTAAACCCTAGTTTTATTCTGCGACAGACTAAAAAGGAAAGTTCTAAATTACTGTAGCATTGCCATAAATAGAAACTCTAACCTTCAAATTGGGCGTTTTGATTATGGGGAATTGTAGATGAATTGCTCGTAGAGGTATTGTAGCCGACGTCTCCCTGAACAGTTTGGCATGTCGCCTGAGCTCCGACTAATCGCCGATCGTTCCACAGATTGTCAATTGCATTCTCAGTCGACAAGCTTTCAGAATTATCTTCAGCATCCTTCAAGTTTCTACGAGTGACACCAAGATCCTCATATTCCTTATAATGTGCACTTGAGTCCAATCCTGCAACAATGTTCTTTTTCTTCTCTGCATTGCCTGAATCGAACCTGAGCCCATCTTTGGTGGCCAGTTTCAGCCCGGACTGCCTGAAATTCATTTTAAACACTTCTAAGAATATTTTTGCAGCAATTCTTTCTAAAACAGCTCCTTGATTTTCATTCTTTCTCTTTCCAAGCTTCACTTTGACTACATTGCTCTTCTTCTTCCCTTTCTGCTCAATCCTGTCATTCATTAGGCTTTCTATAACATCTTAGATTGCTGGCCTCACGAAACAAGCTAACTCAACAGCTCCTCCTTTGTTAAGAGGGGCCAACATTCCAATCATCTTCTTCAATGCTTCAAACCTCCACTTTGGCAAAACTTTGGTGAATATGTGTGCAAGCTGGAAATTTGTTCTGCAAAAGGCCATTTTAACTTCTCCTTTCGCCACAAGATCCCTGATATAGTGATATTTCACCAACATGTGCTTTGTTCTTAGGTCATCACCAAGATTCTCTGTCATGAAAATTGTTGCACTAGAATCACAATAGATAGTGACTCTCTTCTGCTTCAGTTCACCAATATCCGTGAGAATCCTCTTAATCCACTCTGCTTGCTTTGCTGCCAAGTTCACTGTAACATATTCAGCCTTTGCAGATGATTGAGCCACCACTGTTTGATTCTTTTAACTCCAACAGAAAATGCCTGAACCAAAACTACAATAATAACCACTCATACTCCTACTTTTCTCACTATTTGCATAACTAGCATCATTGAAGGTCATTAGTTCACTACTTTCTCCCCTTTCAAATCAAATTCCAAGCTCCAAACTGTATTTCACATATTTAAGAATTCTTCTTACACACACATCATGTTGTTTGGATGGATTAATATTGTAACAAGACATCATATTGAATGTACAAGCTAAGTCTGGTCTAGAAGCACATAGGTAGATTAAGGAATCTATAATACTTTTGTAAGTAGTGCAATCAAATTTCTCACCTGCCTTAGTCCGTTCTAGCTTCAATTGTGTCTCCATTGGTGTTGAAATCTCTTTGCAATCCTCCATATTGAACTTCTTGATCATCTCTTCAGCATATTTCTTTTGGTGAATGAACACTCCATCATCTGTCTACTCTATCTCTAGGCCAAGAAAGTATTTCATTTCACCAAGATCAGTCATTTTGAATTCTGCCATCATCAATCTCTTGAATTCATCTACAAGCTTTTCTGTGGTGCCAATGATCAAGAGATCATCAACATATAGAGAACAAATCAATTTGTCTTTTCCCTGAAGCTTGGTGTACAAGGTAGCTTCACGGGGACTTCTTTCAAAACCATTCTCCCTTAGATAGTTGTTGATCCTTGAATACCATGCCCTTAGAGCCTGTTTCAGTCCATACAAGGCCTTGATCAATCTGTAAACCTTGTGTTCTTCTCCTGAAATAATAAAACCTTCAGGTTGCTTGATGTAAACTTCTTCTTCAAGTTTTCCATTCAAAAAGGTTGACCACCTGAGACAGGGATCCTTTTATACTTCTTAGAGCTTGCCATTTTTGAGATGATTTTTGACAATTGCTTGGAAAGTTTTCACTGGTGAGGATCATTTTTTGATCTGGTCATCTTCTAAGCATTGCACGTTTTCTTTTAGTTTTTTAGTAAAAATGGGTGACGGCATTCTGCCTAAATAGTAAACATAGGTAATAAGTAAGAGAATACTAAAGATTCGAGCCATAGAATTTCTCAATTCTGACACAAGATACTTATTAGATCGAATAAGTACATTAGATCTAATAGATTTTTTTTGCTGTATCCAGACTAATACCAATCCAAGCCATTTCATGAATAAAATGTGACCGATTAACCAACCAACAAAACTACTTGTTACAAATAACATCTTGTTGTTGCATCGAAACATATAAATGTTGACTAATCTGACTAACATTGAACTTGGTAAAATGAAATGGTTGAATGATTGAAAAATGAGATTATTGAGGAATACACATTGAATGCTAAGATTACGCATTGAATTTCTGGTAGTAGATCCATAATCAAAAAAGTGTTTGTGATTGTTCCAGAAGAAATGAAACAAAAGATACAGTAGGGCTAGGACAGTTATTGTATGAGGTCTACCCAATGCTAGATGCAGAGGTGCATAATAGATCGATATGAACATCATGAGTTGTCCCGTAATAAAACTTGTTGTTGCTGATACCTTCTTCGAGAACCAAAAACTCGTTAATTTGAGGAGCCTTTTTAAATTATTCGATTTATTTGATCTTGAATTTTGATGAACTTTTTTAGTTTTCAGTAATTTATGAAAAATGAATCTTCAGTTCCTTACTCAAGAAGACCAGTAGGCTTAAAAGAGATTCTGCATAATCGAAACGTTGGTAAACTCTATGTTGGAAAAAGCTGGGGCATAGCCCAAGTGAACAGGGATTGTTAATGCATTCTTTTGAGCTGGCTGAGAATCAAAGACAAACTCTCGGTCTGACTTAATAAAAGTTGGATTATTTGATGTTGTGTTATTAAGATTTATGTATTTTCTCCCTGTTGCTTGGTTAAATGACTCTTCTGTATCTCTGTAACTCCATTTTGGGACTCCTGCAATTCAAATTTTTCTGGTTCAGGTGAGTTTACATTCTCAAGTTGGATACTTGATTGCACTTCATCTTCTTCATTTACACTTTCGCCGATTAGATCCCTTAAAGTTGGGCTTTCTCCAGAGCTTGCAACAGGTTTTTCGGAACTAGAATCCATATAATGAACTTTGTTTATATCAACAATAATATCTTGTCCCATATCCTTTACAATGAATACCTCAAAATTTTCGCTGTCAATCTAGACATTAACAATTTTGTTAATGTGATCTTTGCCTGATACCCGAACCAATACTCTGGCAACTTCCAACCTTAGGCATTCCATCACTTGTCACTTTGATGGCATGGATGTGGCGCCCACTCCCGATCCTACCTTAGCGAGGATTGAGGATGGTGTCCGTCGGTACCTTTTATTCGTCGTGACCTTTCATTGCTTTGCGGAAGCGGACCCTATCGATGCCTCGTAGCCCGGACTTTTACTTTTTCATGGACTTGAAGAGAAAGAACATATATTTTTCGAAAATGGTAAGCTATAATGCTTAGTGAGGTTTTACATTGAAAAACATTTCATTGAAACATTGATTAAGGTAAAACGTTTGGATCATAAACATCTTAAATCATTTTGTCATCAATAAGCCTAGCATCATTATTTCCGAAAATAGAATTCATCATAAAACATTCTTTAAAAATCGTCGAACCCCATCAGTGAAAACATCGGGATAACTGACAATAGGGGCGACCTACTATAGTATCCTAGTATACCATCAGCCCGTCAACAAAGGGCGCAAATAAAACTCCAGCTAGATATACTAGGAGAGCCGTACCATCTGATCAGACCACAACACGGGGTCACAAAGACCTAGTACTCATCATGGATTGGGTCGCCACGAAGTCGACAGAATCTCATCATCAATAAAACGTTTGTTCATTGGGTTCGCATTTATAGAAGAAAGCAAAACACGCTTTTCATTAATCATTCTTCGCAAGCAAAATTTTCTTTTAAATCATTAAGAAGCAAAGAAAACTTTTCTTTTAGGGTTTATAAAGGTTCTCTCCAGTTTTTAAATTATAATACATATCTATGTCATACATTTAAATAAATCATACAGTGTGATAATCGGAAATCATTTATATGGCATAGTATATATATATTTCATAAAGCATCAATATATATTCATAGATAAAATGAAAGTAACGCTCACCTCAATAGCTCCTCGATTCGTCCCCGTACTAGTATCGTCGCGATCTATCGACCTATCGAGATAGCGATTATTAATATCATACATACTTATGCTTATTGGAAAGATTACACGAATTAAATTCTACGCGTCACACTCGTCGTAATAACTCTAATTTAATTTTTAAAACATTTATCTACTTCATCCTATATTAATCTTTATCTTAAAATCATTTCTTTTATTATAATCTATAATTAATTTTCTTAGTTCAATTATTCAATTAAATATTTTATAATAAGAAAATATTTAAAAGAATTTACATAATATTCCGTATAATTTAAAGTGATATAATTATGATTTTTCTAAAATTTTATACATTGGAATATTACTTTAAATAATTTTAAAAACACTTAATTATATTTAAATCATTTCTTTTAACCTTGATTAATTTAGAAATCAAAATAAAATAAATCTAATCTCCATTAAATCCAAATTTTACATATTTATGTTCAGAATAATATAATTAACATACTGTTAAAATTTGGTAGGTTCGGGACCAATAAAAATGATTTTATTAGGTTCGGAAGATAAAAATATTACTTTTAGGGTTTCACTTTAGGTTCGGAAATTGAACCGGATTGATTTGAAATGAACCGGACATAACCGATTTTAAAAATAGGAAATGACGATTTAACCTTTGACTTAAATCTGATTGGATGAAAACGCGTTGGCAAACTTGTAGTCTTTAACACTAAAATAGATTCGGTTCGTTCTATTATAAAAAGGATTGAACCAAATCGGTTCAATCAAAATTACATCGTCTTCAACCTCACGATCCTGACTTTCTCTCTCACTGCCCGACGCTCTGCTCGTCGTCGGTTCTGGCGATTCCGGCCACCAATCGTCACAATCCTGGTACCAATCAACTTGTCGTGATCATGTACATACGGTTAGATTTTTCTAATTCTTCTCCGTTTTCGTTAAATTTGAAAATTAGGGTTAGGGTCGAGTTATAAAAATGTTCGAATTAGGTTCTCTCCTTCTACTATGTTATTCTACGTTCACTGGGGAGTATTTCTACGCTGAAATTAAGATGATTTAACTGTAGGAAGGCGTCGATGTTTACCTCAAAAAATCCGGCCACCGAGTTTCTCGCCGGTTGTGGCTCGGTTACGTTCGCACGAGGTCGAAGATGCTCCTGGACGGCTAACTCGGACGAGACTCGGTTAAGTGAGTGACGACCCGAGCTTAACTCGGTCATGACTCAGTACGATTTCGTCGCCGGAATGGATTGGTTTGACCGGTTCCGATTTCAGCGTCACCTCCTCTTTGACATATATCGATTTCAATCGATTCCGGTAAGGTTCGAATTTTGACAGTATAATAGACGATTTAGGAAATTTAGACAGTTATAATCTTCCGTAGACTTGTTACGGAAGAATTTTGAACTGGAATTTGTTGTAAACGGACTGTGAATATTGCCTTGAACCGTATTATTGCTGAATTGAATGATGAATAAGAATTAGAAATGAAAATGGTTTTGATGTTAGGGAGGTTACGGAGGAATTGATAGTATAAATGCAGAGGGAGTGAGGTTTGATTGCGTGAATTGAATGTGAGGGAGTAGTTGCTGTAATAATAGAGGGGAGGGAGGTGAAAATAATTCACGTGGATCCCGCCTCAATTATTAAAAAAAATCTATTTTAAATTAGTGGTAGGGCAATAATTCAACTCTCTGTTTCGTAATTTAATATTTACTCGCAATATCGTAGAGAATTCTAGGTCCAAATATTACACGATGATTTACTTACGTTATAACAAACTAATCGGTTTTTCGAAAAATTAAATTTATTTGGCTACGCACAGAATTAATTTATTCAATTAAATTTCGAAATTTTCCGCGTGTGTCGAAATAACTCAATTCAACTATCTCACTCAACTCGAGTAAAACTATTACGAAAAACGAACGGTTCAAAACTTGAAATTTGACTTTTATAATCGATAAATAATTTTTGACAATTAGGTCGGACACAGTCGTTACAATGACACGTCAGCTTATATGCGAACCAAGAGGAAAACACACCACTTTCTCTTTCTGGCGCCTTAATTGCCTCGATCAGGTTTATCGTACTTGGCATACCAACAACTTTCAAAATAACCTAAAATATATATTCTTCAAAATATAAATTGAACGTATAATTGAACCCTAAGATTAATTATAACTTTTTATTTTGAATACACTGAACTTGAGCTCTACGCCACGTGTGGACTCACCGCCACTAACCCCTCCACCGCCACCTCTTCCTCCATATATCGACGAATCTATCACTCAACAGCTTTAAACTAGCAATAATGTCATTCTGCCAAGGAGCTCAACGACGACTATCAACCTGATGAGATCAAACAAGCTCTAGGTCTACACTATGGTATGATAACACACAATATGCACATCATAATTGAATTTTATTTAGGTTTTGTTGCATATGAAAAAGAGTTGATTATAATCTAGCTGAAGGTATCAATAGCCTGTTGACATCACTTTTCTATCCTTACTCTTCAACTTGGCCTAGTTGATTATAGATATTATTTTGAATTAACCTTTCTAGTCCACAAACATAACAAGAGAAAAGAGATTCAAATTAAGAGATGTACAAGAAGATAATAATTTATATATTTTATATACTATTATTTAATAATAAAAAAAATATATTTTTCTCTTTTTTATTCTTCATTTTTCTTCGGTTTTCTCCCTAGCTCACTCGTAATTAATTTCTTTCTTACAAAGAAGAATGGATCCTTCTCTCTCTGATCTAGCTCCACCACAGCCACCGTCGGCACCACCACCGCATTTTCTCCCTTTTATCCTGTTTTCGCAGCCAAACCGCCGTTCCCAACCAAATCTCTAACCATGTAATGCATGTTTGGGAAGAACTGAAATCGACGGAAAACCCTGCCAAAATATAATTTTTTTGACTATCCGAGTGAGTTATCTTCTACTCGATTCAAGTGAGATGAAAACATGCACTGATATGATTAGCTTGAACCACATAAGATAACACTTAAACTTTCTTAAAGTGTTACATGAAGGTGTTTAAGACTTGTTGTGTGTGTTTGGTTAAAAGGTTTGAAATTATATTTCAAAAAGTGCCAAAGAGATTCTTAGAAAATCACTTTTCAAATGAGTTAGTATTTAAAATTTATTGTTTAAAATTTCACTGTTCTATGACACTTGAGACAGTACATTGGAACAGTTTGTTATGTTGAAGTATTGTCTGATTTGAGTTTCGGGCAAAACCAGGTTTGTTTGTTACTACTCATATCAAATTACATAATACTTTGGATTTTTAGATTCATTAATGATATAGACATGTATTTAGAGAACATTATTGACTAAATGCATGTGAATATCAATGTACTTAAAGATCCAAAACATCATGTATTTTGGTACGGAGGGAGTAATTACTACTGACATTCTAAAAGATATGTTACTTCCTGGGCAAATTAGCAACTCACTTCCAAAGTTGTATTTAAGGACATAATATCAATCCATATTGAAATCAAATATTAAACTCAATTATATCAGCCATCAGAAATGAAGCATATAAAGGCATTTGACTTGAAAACTTACGTGGTTTCTAAAGTTAAGAAATCGGTTTTAATTTAATTAGGAATCATACTCTCGAAGCCAAATAAACCTCTACTATAAATACAAAATCTATGGTTTTAAGTGATTAGACTAAGAGAGTTTGCTCAGCGAAATTTCTTTCCACTAGAAGACTTCTTAAAAATTAAATTAAATCAAATTTTAAAATATTATGGATTTACCATTACCTATAAAAAACAATTTGCTCATGAAAAGTAATGAAATCAAATTAAAACCTAAATAATGGGTTGAAAATAAAATTCTTAATTCATACCTGGTAAAACCATTGATTTGATTGGATGTCATCGAATAAACGAAAGACATTTCTATGTGCTATAACTTGGATACGCCATGGTTCATGTAAGATTTTTGTATTTTAGATCATAGACCTCTCAATGATAACTTAGAGAGAGACCAACGCTCATCTGAGTAAATTTATAGATTCAAGATCTGGTGGATCAAAGATTTGGTGAGAAATAATTAAGAGTTGGTAATTAAAAAGCGCATGAGAGATGAATTGATCAATGACACAAATAACTTAAAAAGAAAATGATACTCCCGATTTTGGCTACATGACTCGGTTCCATAGTGGTCTCGGCTCTTGGCCTGCCCAACTGATATCTTATAATTTCTTCAAGTTAATTTTTATAGTTTATATCATAGATATCTCAATGACGACCTAGAGAGATAAGCTCTCTTGTAAATTTTTCTTGTTTGATATTTAATAATGATTATATGATTATGATATGGATTCAAGAGGCTATGGAAATGAATTGATCGGGGGAAGATATAACTTAGAGAGAGAATGAAACAAAATTGATTCAAGAGGTTGTGAAAATGAATTGATCAATGCAAGAGATTATGATAAGAAAGTGAGAGAATAGTTAAAGACGGCCATGACATGATTGAATACGATAAGTAATCCTAGAAATCCAATTTTCTCTGTCACAAACTCGAACGACTCTATATCATCATCTAATACTCCATTGACGGACTCGAATGGAATTCGATAATCTTGAATTGGACTATCAACTAAATTGAGACAGAGTTCCAATACGGTCCACAATTCATATTAAAAAATCCCTCCAAAATGGTATCTATTGAGTCGTTTACTCGCACGTTGGTGTAGCACCATACAACAACTACTCAACTTGATTTTCTAAGTTTCCATTTCACTTGTTGCTAAAAGTTTGAGAGGCTTAACCAGTGGAGAACTTGAGTTGTTGTGATTAAATCTACATTGACTCGTAGGGGACTGAATTTTTTAGCTCGGTTATCGACATTGTCGGAGAAGTGTGTCGGTAGGTGATATTGGGAAGTTTATGAGCAAATTTGAGTATTTTTCGTGTTTGTGTCTGTAGCAATTACTTTGTATGAACCATTTCTAGCTAAAAAAAGACAAGTGACCTTGTCATACTCATCCCTGCAAATATGTGGGCACCACAAAGTAATATGTAGCACCACGAAGCAGTTGATTTTCAAGATTTCTAAAGAAATCATCCGTCCTTTTGCATTCTAGCAGTCAATTTTCATTATCTGCACTCTGATTTTTTATTGGTCTCCACCTTTGTATTTGGGAACTCTCTTATAAAAAAAAGGACGTAATCGAATAACCGATCGATGAAGAACGCCTGACAGTTCATGCAACCACGTGCAAACAATAGCACTTTTTTCTCTTTGGATCTCCATTCCGTAAGATGTAAACACAGTCGACATGAATTTTTCTTTTCTTTTCTTTCCACCAAAAGCATTTTAAGTAATGATCGATAGAGGGGCTTTTATCTTTTGTAGTAACAAAATGTTATAAAAGACGTGTAGGAGAAGTCTATATGTACTTCCATCCATTGAGCTATTTTAATACATTGTAAAATACATAAATCTTTATCAACTGAAATAAAATAAAAAATTACATAAAGATCATGTGAATGCATATAATGATGTGCATATCACGATAATAAATTGTCACTTTTTGACATACTCAAATTAGGAGCTTAGTGGTATTAAATGAGGATAGGACTACGAAAAAGGTTTGAATAATTATAACAATTAGGTACAAAGTTTATTGCTACAAGGACTCATAAAGATTGTCTAACTGGCATAATTAACGGACCCGATCAAAATATATAAGACAATCAGGATTACTAAGGTGGCAAGATCAAGGGTTGGAAATCGAAGACTTATCTTTAAAGTAAGACTACATGAAGATCAAAAGAGATTGAAGATTTGGAGTAGAGAAAGGAAACTCTATCGATACATATAAGGAAAGTACTGATCCTTGATTCTTAAGTATCTCTAAATATACATTACATAGTTATGAATGGTGTGGCGCCCACTTTCCGACCTCCTAAGTGTCGGAAGATGGAACCACTTGTGTCTTAGTCGTTATAACAAAAGGATATTAAACATAAAATATCCAATTATTATTACAAGCAAAGCACACATAATAAACATTTGTTTAGCAAAAGCATAGTTATTAATTAAATACAAACAACCACAATAACGTGATGAAACCCTAATGCCAAGAGCCCGACCTTATTCTGCAAGCTGAAAACTGACAAGGGTATAGCCCCCGAGAAACAACTTCCAACTACTGATCAACCTGGAGAACATAGATAATTTTATGGAAAAATTAAGCTTACGCTTAGTGAGGGTTATCATAAAGTCATTAAATTTTTAATATAAGCTAAATCAAAATATTTCTAAATATTAGTATTTTTTAAATAAATACAAAATATTTAATGAACATATCTACGAACCCATATCTGTGAAAATATAAGGATTCACTATTGTAGTCGCGAACTACTAAAGTGATCCTGCCTACTATGGGGTACTCAAACACGTACCGATAACCATAACTAGACATGAGACCAATATCTAATGATGGTATACCATCTGCACAGATCTAAACAACGGGTCCTCTAGTCGGATCTAGTACTTCTGAATACAAAACATGTGTAGCTGGGGGTTTTTATAAATATAGTTTTTCTAAAACTATATTTATAATCGTAAATAATTCGAGAGAAGCTAAAAGTTTTATTTTGAAAGTCTCCACACCTTTATGGCTATAAATAATTTTTAACATAACTATGTCATACCATAATCATAAAATATATGTAAGAGTCGTGTGACATAGTGATCTAAAATATTTATCAAACATATACGTGTAACATACTGTAATGAATTTATAATAAAACTCACAGTATTGACCATAGGTTTGCCCTCGTCTCGATCCTCGTGGATTATCGACCTAAGCAAAATGAGTTTGTGAAGAGTGAAAGTGAGCCAACACTTTACATCAGGAATCAAGGAGGAGCAAAGCTCATTCTCTCTATCTATGTGAATGATTTATTGATCATTGAAATTAATGCAAAAGTAGTTGGAAAGTTCAAATAGATGATGCATGCTGAGTTTCAAATGACTAACTTAGGGGAGATGAAGCACTTTCTTGGATTGGAGAGTGAACAAAGTGAAGCTGGGATTTTCAATAATCAAAGAAAGTATGCTGTAGATATGCTCAAGAAATACAAAATGGAGGACTGTAATCTCTACTTCCATGGAAAACCAACTCATGCTGGAGCCTACAAAGATTGGAGAAGAATTTGATTCATCACTCTACAGAAGCATGATTGGCTCACTGATGTATCTTTGTGCATCAAGGCCTGACATTGCCTACTCAATCAACATGATGGCAAGTTTCAGTACAAATCCCTCCAAAACTCATGCTATTATCTGAAAAGAATCCTCAGGTATGTCAAATACATCATTACTCTTGGAATTTGGTTCAAAAGTGGTGGAACTGAAGAACTTCTTATCTTCAGTGATGCTAATTATGCTATGGGAAAAAATTATAGAAGCAGGAGTGGATATTACTGTAGTTTTGGGAGTGGAATATTCAGCTGGAGCTCTAGAAATCAAAATATTATGGCACAATCCATTGTAGAAGTATAATTTATTACAGTCAATCATACAGCAAGACAAGTTGTGTGGCTAAAGAAAATTCTGTCAGACATTGGAGAATTGAAAGAGAGTTGTGTGAAAATTTTTTGTGATTCAAGCTCTGCAATCTCAATGGCAGAAAATCCAGGAAATCATACAAGATCAAAGCATATTCTGGTGAACTATAACTTTATCAGAGATTTGGTGTAAAGTAAACAAGTGAAGATAGTATTCTACAGAACTCAATATCAGTTAGCTGATATTCTTACAAAGCCTCTACAGAAATGGAGATTTGATGTTTTGATCAACCTGATTGGAATAGTTCAATTTCCTCTTGACAAAGGAGGAGCTGTTGGATTAGATCATCTCGAGGAACTTGAGATTGTTGAAGGGAAGCTGGCTGCAGCAAAGAAAGAAAAGAAGAAAGCAAGCAACAATGGAAACTTGTAGAAAAAGCAAGCAAACTTGAAAAGGAAAAAAGCTGCAAAGAAAAAGAAGATCCCGACCAATCTAATCGAGAAAATGATCCTGAAGCTGTTTATGAAGTTGTTAAAGATGGAGAAATTAAAAAAATGCATTGGAAAGCTGAACAAAGAAGAAGAAGATGAATTCTACAGAAAGGACATTGGTGCACATCGTCAGAACTTCAAGGACCTTGGTGTAACTTCTGCAAACGTCAAGGGTCCGACTAGAGAAAACAAAGATGGCTTCCCACCGGTCGGAGGACGCAATGTCGGAGGTCAGAATGGTGTCAGAAGATTCAGGATAACGTCGTGAACAACGACATATCTTCCAATTGACCTGAGGTTTCTTCTATCAAAAATTCTCAATTCTAGGGTTCTTATTTTACTGTTCATGCTTTAAATACTGGTACGTCAGGATCCAATTGGTCATGAACATCGTAAGGTGCTGCTCTTCGCGAATCCCAGCATACCCCTGGTTGGGATGGGTAGGCCCACCACTTCACTTCCACTTAGGCCCGGGCCAAGTCAGTGGGGGACCCTATCGGCCCCCCAAAAAAAAACAAATTGTACGTGAGAGTTTCCCTTCATACGGCTCGAATCATTCTCAGATGCCCGGAGAGGCATCCTTTCCCCTTGTTTGTTGTGGGTTGGTTCACGCGCACGCAAACGAGTACCAGCCACAACAGCAGGAAACTATGACCAATAGAGTAGCTACATCCATTTCCAGTTCAGTAATTTGAATAAGATTTGTTTAAATTGGCAATGTGGCTAGCTTCACTTGACCATTATGAAGTAGTTTGCAAGTCGTAATAAGTCTGACATGGCGTGGAATTCACAGTGTGTGTTCGAGTTAGAAACTATGAACTGGAATTGGGGTTTTTCATTAGAAGTTGTTCCAATTGGGTTTGTTGATTCGAAATCGTTAAGGAATGTCTATTGATGGTTTTTGGATGCTGAACTTGGAATTCTAAAACTTGTTTGAAGATTGCATTGGTGGGTTGCTCTATTTTTATCAGTTCCAGTCAAGCTTCAATCAAATTCGAAGTAGAAGTTTATTTCCAGTCAAATTAAGCTTTGTTTAAGTTCGTAGAAGTATTTAGAAGAAGTTCAAATGATGCTATGTGATTGATCAAGCTCAGAATAAAAGTCAAGCAAAAAGTCAACAAAAATGGTGTCTTTGTCGATTTGGAGAAGACGATGATTTAGCTGTAATTTTTGCTTCTATAGTGTTATCGGTTCGTAAACGCGTTGTGGATACTCTAAGGTGAAAATACAAGCTGAGATCACGAGAAGATTCGAAAGAGAGATCGTGCAAAAAGAAAACAATTTCTAGTTTTGGATTTCTGGTTTTGCTTTTCTCTGGTTTTGTAAACTTCGGCTTGTAATTTCATTTTCCATTTCCATGTCAGTTTAGGTTAAAAAAATTTGACGTCTATATAAGGCTTTGTAATCGTCTCTCATTTTAGAATGGTATGAAGTAATTTTGAAATCACCATTTTTATTTTGTTTTCTCAGTTTTAAAAGCTATGGTTGCATTGGTTGAGTGAATCTTAGATTTTTGATAACTCAAATTAGATTTCTAGGTCCAAAACACATTAGATACCGACGTTAAGCCATAGAATATGATATCATCAAATCAAACATGAAGGATATGATTATGATTTTCGTTTTAGTGCATTAGTTGTTCTGTATTTTTGCTTTCTCTGCAATCTGTTTAGATTTTTGCATTTTCGGTGTTGTTTTGATCGGATCTTGAGCTCGCCAGTGATCGATAGTTCAGGATTCCTCCATCAGTAATTAATCATTATAAAGGATGTGATTATTTTGGAGCTTCGTTATTTTTTACCCCAAAATCTTTATTGTGGAGGTTGATCGTAAGTAGACAATATTTGTGCAATTGAATTAAATGGACAAATGCATGGAATGTATAAGGATGTAATAGGTAAACTTATGTACGTAGCGGATACGTACAAACAAAATTTTCTTTTTAGGCCATATATATGGGCGAATCAGTTCAAAACTTGATAAATTGAGCTTCTGAGATGTCAGAAAAAAGAAGAAAAAAAAACTGACTCAGTACAAATATTGTGGCATTTTAAAGTTGAGAAAAAATACCTCAAACTTTATATATTTTATGTTCTAACTTCTAACATATAAATAATTACGTAGTAGGGACATGGTATATTTTATAGGTTTTTTTTTTTTTTTTTTTTGATAGTGATGCTATAATCTTAGATTTTTTCTATTCTTGGCCAGGAATTGGCAAAGCCCTCTAGATTAGTATCTGCTCCTGCTTGTATATATATGAAGTTGATTTTGCCTGCTCATTCACGCAGCCTTTTCTCCGATCACCATAGAAGTTATCTTCCACATCACGCTTACAAGAACACAATCCCTCAATTACGAACACAAACAAAAACCTTAGCTAAGAACCACCAAATCCATAGAGAAGAATATTGTCTATTTCATTGGATTGCATACAAACATTTGAAATCGCTCTCAAAGAATTTAAATAAAGATATTATCATGCATAATGAAAACTGAACAACACTAATTAAGAGAATCTCAAAATTTTCTCGAGAAAGAAACTCTTATTATCAATCATTATATTTATAGTGTTTCCGTAAAAGAAAATTAAAAATAGAACTTTGATGATCAATTCATAGAAATTTAAGATTTAAATAAATCTTATTTCACTCTACTCTTACTCTTTAACTGCTTCAGATATTGTTGTTTCTTTCAGCTTCTCCTTTAATTGAGGAAGAAATCCAATTTGAAATTAAACCCCGCATTTAAATCAAGCTTCGCATTTCTCAAATCAGTATCCCCATTATTAGCATCCAAGTGATCTGACTCCACAACCCCGTTATTCAAATCAACAGAACCATTAAACCTAGACTATCTCTTGCATTATCAACACTCCTAACATTCAAGTCTAAGATATCATCATCCTGAAGCTCGTTACCTGAATTCATTGGCTTCCTCAATTCAAGGCAGCGCCACTTAGCATGCGGTCAAGGCTAGGCTAGGCTAGGCTAGTCTTCGTTGTGGTCGCCCAAGCCACTTCCTTGAATCAAGCTCTTCACAATCTCCCTCGTCCGTAGATGATCCTGAGGAGCACAGATGAGGAATCGTACGATTTCACTATCCCGGAGTAGACATCATGACCTATAAACTCGAACAAATCAATCACACTAAAGGGTTTTAAGGTTTTTTATCTGCAAAAACAAAATCAGGGGTTGGTTCGTTTCAGAAATTTATTCATTTCTCTATCTAAAACATTCTAGAGAGAGAAAAAGAGAGAGATGAGGGACCTCGATGCGTGTTTCTCGCTCTAGAACTGCTTTTAAACGTGCAACCTCGAAGAGAAAGATATATAGGGACGTTTTTTTCCTTCTCTCTCTAGAAAATGAGAATCACTTGTAATTGATATTTTTTATCATTAATTAAGTATAATATGGCAATACCTACGGGTGCATTCGTTTGGTGAACATGCTCCCGCCACACTTAAAAGAAATGTTTTTTGTTACTAAAAATGAAAAAAAAAAAACATATATAAAAAAAAACATTCGCATTTTGAACAACAAACGAGCGCACCCTACATATGTTCAATTAAATTAGTGTGTTCCTCTCTCCCCATAGATGAGATGAGGGTTTAATTCATTATCCATAATAGGCAGTATATTGAATTGAAATAGCTTTAAATATACGATCAAGACATACATATAGAATATAATAATATTATGAACAAACAATTATTTATATAAATAACAATTCGCTCATAAAAAATAATAATGATTTGAAAATGAAATTTATAATTCATACTTGATAAATCATTGATCCGATTTGATATGATTAAATGAATATAAGATATTTCTACATTCTTTAATCTGATTACATCTTGTTTAAGATACATCAAGATTTTATATTTTAGATCCAAGATGGATCTCTCAACGAAAAATCAAGAGGGATCAACTTCTTTGTAAAATTTTCAAGTTTAAGAGATGATCGACGGTTGGGAAGACAATTTGAGAGAGAATGATATCAAAGTGAGAAGAAAAGTTACATGCAGCCACCTTTATATTAGGGTTTGATACTTATATTCTTATAAATAAAAAAGGATAGGGACTAGGAGGTCAATACATATAAATTTACCACTTTATCCTTCTTGTAATATACTCTAAATTTGAAATTAAATGACAATATATTTTTTTAAAATTAAATTTGATGTATTTTTAATGAATGAATCTGGACACAAAAATTTGATTAAATATATTAATAAATGACTGTATTTAGGCTCACATGCAAACAAAAATATACTATATCATTTAATTTGAAATAAAAGGAGTAAATGCTTAAGTTAAGCTCTATTTTTTAAATACTACATCCATATCAAAATATATGATGTTTCATATTTTTATGTTCATCTAAATAGATATGTAATTAATCAATAATTTTCACTAGATACATGTTCATTTGGTTGTATATAAAAAATACAAAATATTATTGTATTTAGTCAGTATTATTATTATAATTTAGTGTAGTTAATAGAATTTTTTTTTCGAGCAAGTTGAGCCATCCCTTTTATATACTCCCTCAATTAAAAAGAAAGACGCATGTAATTTAATACAAAAATAGTATTTTTTTTAGTATTTTTTGAGAAATATTCCATAATTCTTTTTTTTTTAGATATTTCATTGCTACGCAGGGATTGGGCAAGGGCAAGATACTTTAGGGAGGCTCTTGTATTTCCCTTCATAATTATGAGCTTTTAATAAAATAAAGAAGAAATTTGAAAGTTCATCAATCTTTTTTTCAGTTTTAAAATTTCTTTATGCATTTGGTATTTTAGGATAACTTAAACTCGACCCAACCTTAGTTATTTTAGGATTTCCAAACCCCAAATCGCGTGAGGAAACTCATGTTAAGTATTTCAATCAATCAAATCTATGTTATGGAGGCAGTAATCAATCGATTTCTTCCTTGTAGAGTAGATTCCTTTAGCTGCAAATTATTAGTTCTGTTTGTTCTTGCTTGGATAGAGTCTTGGTGCCGTTCTTCTTGCTATAAGATCGGTTCCACTCTCTCTATCAGTGGTATCAGAGCGGGATGATTTTAAGTATTTTTTGATATTTTCTAAGTCGATGAGATGGCGTTGCAACACTTTAATGCTCAAGATATGCATAATAGCTTAGTACAATTCACTGGAGAAGATTTTGACATATGATCTGTGCTGGCCAGAGATTATTTAGATGCTTTAGGTTATAGATCTATGGTAGAAATGGCCTGTCAGAGATTCTTATAGGTAGAACATTAGCAGACTTGAGTGAAGAACAGAGAAAGACTAGAGCAGATGAAGTGGAGAAGGATAGAAAGGCTCAGATTTTATTGAGAAGTGCAGTAGAGCTTAGTGTCTTGAGGAAGATTGCTAGCTGTGAGAGTGCAAAGGAGATCTGGGAGACTCTTAAGGTCGAATATGAAGGATCTGAGCTATTTAGGAAGTTCAAGGGAAGAAAACTAGAGAGGCAGTTTGCAGATTTTATTATGAATGATGAAGAGACAGTTGGAGAAGCTAGTGGGAGATTTATGACCCTAGTACATCAGATGAAGCATTATAAAGTAAGAGTTAGCAAGGACAAGATGATAGAGAGATTGATGGATAGAATCCCTAGGAGATTTGAGAGTGTTGTTTCATTGATAGACAGAGATTACAGTAAAGATTCTGATTTAATGACTTTGGAGGACTTCTTTAGTACTTTGGAGGTACATGAGAACATATATGGTGTTAAAGAGGAGAAGGAAGAGATGGTGTTTTAAAATGAGAGTTTCAGAGTTGCTGAGAACCCTCTAATTGCCAAGCATTACAATCCTGAAAGCCCAACTCAAGCTCAACCTAGCCAAAATCAGTCACAAGCACCAGTTCACAATCAGTTGTAGTCTCAGCAAAATCAAGCAAGTTACCATGTGGCTGAAACCTATCAACAACAGCCAGTTCAAGCCTATTAGACATATTAAAGCCAATCTCAACCATTACCAGCCTATCAGAATCAACAACAGCAGTTTCAGCCTTATCCAATGCCAGTCCAATAATACCAAAATCAGCCACAGTACCAGCCAAGGTTTCAAAATAAGGGATTTCAGCAAAACTATAACTCTTGGAGGCTAAATGGAGAAAGAGGCTTTGGAAAAGACCAATTTTGTCAAAATGGTCCTAGACAGTCAAGTTTGGGATAATTCCCTGAATGCAAGCATTGTAAAGGTACAAATCACTATGAAAATAGCTATTTTTGGCAAAGTTTAGCTGTCTGCAATTACTGTAGGAAGAAGGGACATGATGAACAAGTATGCTATGATAAATGGGCAAATGAATGTCAAGATCCTAACAACAGATTCTACAGAAGAAATGCACTTATCCATCACTTGCAAAGACAAAGCTACCAGTACCAAAGTCCTAACACCAATCCAAACTTTATCCCATTAGGTCAATCTTCAGTATAAAATAATCCCAACCAATGTCCTGTGAACTATGCTGTAAGCTCAACCAACCCTGGAATGACACAATGGCAACCTACAACTCCCCACATAGTATTTACAAACCCTCAAACTAGCTTGCTAGCCCCAAATTACCCTCAAATAGGTTACACTCAACAAAATAGCCCCCAACCAAATACTGAAATGCCACAAACACCTGTAGGAGTCCCAAAAGCCTTAAACACTGACCAAAGCCCTGGAAGTTCTCAGAATAGCCAAAGGTGTGGTGGAAAATGTTCAAAACAAGAAGAGAGTGCATTTGTGGTGGAAGTTTGTTCAATTTCAAAGAAAAATGAGAAAGAAAGTAGCTGGATCATTGACAGCGGCTGTTCTAATCATATGTCTAGGAGGAAGGATGCTTTTATTGAAAAGACAGATGGAATGAGTGTAGCTGTGAAGTTTGGAAATGGTGCAATGGTTCATGTTGAAGGGAAAGGAACTGTGGAATTGGAGACTAAGAATGGGAAATCTGTCCTAGAAGATGTGTACTTCATTCCAGAATTGGACCAAAACTTAATAAGTGTAGGTCAATTGCTGGAAAAGAAGTATGCAGTATACTTTGAAGATGAAGAATGTCTGATTTTCAATGCTGAAAGAGAATTGGTGCATAGAGTTCCTCAAGTCAACAAGATGTTCAAAATACAGATGTTGAAAGTTGAAGGTTCCTTCTTTGCTGGAACATTAACAGAGTTAACTCAACTATGGCATAGGAGATTAGGACATGCTAATCTGGACAACATTGTCTCAATGCAGAAGAATGAAGTGATTAGAGGAATTCCAAAGTTGTACAACAGATTGAAGCAAAAGATTTATGAACCATGTGAGAAAGCTAGCCATGTTAGAAGTTTTCCTTTAAGTACTTGGAGATCAACTGGGAAGCTGCAAATAGTCCATACAGATGTATGTGGACCTATTAAGATCCCTTTAATTAGTGGAAACAGATATTATGTGGAGTTCATAGATGATTACACAAGATATTCTTGGGTGTATTTCATCAAAACTAGAGATCAAGTATTTGAGATGTTTAAGAAGTGGAGAGTAGATGCTGAATCAAAATATGGAACAAAGATAAGATGTCTCAGAAGTGATAGGGGTGAAGAGTATACATCAAAAATCATGCAAGAGTACTGTGAGAAAGAAAGAATATTCCAACAATTTTCTGTTGTTTACACACCTCAACAGAATGGAGTTTCAGAGAGGAAGAATAGAACATTAGTGAAAATGGAGAAATCCATGATGTTTGCCATGAATGTTCTTAGGAAGTTATGGCCAGAAGCATGTAACACGGCTTCTTACATCCAAAACAGGCTGCAAACAAAAGCCTTGAAGGGAAAAACTCCATTTGAGATGTTGTTTGGAGTTAAGCCCAAAGTCAGTCACCTTAGAGTGTTTGGTTGTGTTGTATACACTCATATCAGAGAAGAAGAGGCAGAAATTTTTTGAAAAGGCAATAAAAGGTGTCATGATGGGCTACAGTTCTAATGCTAGTGGTTATAGGATATTTGATCCAGTTAAGAATGAGATGATTACTGCTGCAAGTACAAGATTTGATGAGAATACTGAGTGGCCTTGGAGTGAACCAACAGTGAGAGAACCTAGATGAGTGTTTATAGATGTAGCAATCTAGGATATTGTTATTAATGAAGTTCTAAGTGAGCTTTCATCTCATGATGGAAACTCACCTAGGCAAAATGCTTCTGACCCTTTGTTTGATGATACAGGTACTCAATCTAGTCCTGAACCATTCTTAGGAGGAGGAAATGATGTTGTTACACCATTGCTGAATGTACCAGAAGAATGAGGAGACAACAAAAGTAACAATGATGGATTTCCTGAATCTCCAGATTCAGGAGGAGCACTTGAGAGCAATGGAAGCAGTCCAAGTGATCCAGGAACACAAGCAACAGACATAGACACAATAATACCAGAAGATATGCAGCCAAAGAGTGAGAAAATCTTGAAGTCCATCTATGAAAAGTCACAGCCAGTACCAAATCCAGATATACTTGAATACATATGGATTGTAGAGGATTTTCCTGATGGAGAAATGGAAGAATTAACGACAGTTAGCACTGAACCAAGGACCTTCAAGCAAGCTGAAAGAATTACATAATGGTAGGATGCAATGAAGGAGGAGATGCAAGCTATAGAAGAAAATGGTACATGGATTCTGTGTGAAAAGCCAACAGAGAAATCAAAGGTAATAGATACCAAATGGGTGTTGAGAACCAAGCTCAATGTTGATGGATCAATCAATAGATATAAGGTAAGGTTGTTTGTGAGAGGATACAAGCAAGAATATGGTGTTGACTATGAGGAGACATATGCTCCAATTGCAAGGCTGGACACAGTTAGATTACTCATTTCTTTGGCTGCAAACAAAGGCTGGAAGATCCACCAGATGGATGTGAAGAGTGCATTTCTCAATGGAAATCTTGAAGAAGAAGTCTATACTAAGCAACCTGAAGGTTTCATCATTCCAGGACAAGAGCACAAGGTTTACAAGTTGATCAAGGCTTTGTATGGACTGAAACAGGCTCTAAGGGCATGGTGTTCAAGGATTAACAACTATCTGAGAGAGAATGGATTTGAAAGAAGTCCAAGTGAAGCTACCTTGTACACCAAGCTTCAAGGAAAAGACAAGTTGATATGTTTTTCTATATGTTGATGATCTTTTGATCATTGGCACCACAGAAAAACTTGTTAATAAATTTAAGAGGTTAATGATGGCAGAGTTCAAAATGACAGATCTTGGTGAAATGAAGTACTTTCTTGGCCTCAAGATAGAGCAGACAAATGATGGAGTGTTCATTTACCAGAAGAAATATGCTGAAGAGATGATTAAGAAGTTCAATATGGAGGATTGCAAAGAGATTTCAATGGAGACACAACTGAAGCTGGAATAGACTAAGGCAGGTGAGGAATTTGATTACACTACTTACAGAAGCATGATAGGTTCCTTAATGTACCTATGTGCTTCTAGGCCTGATTTAGCTAGTACATTCAACATGATGTCATGTTACAATGCTAATCCATCCAAACAACATGTTGTGTGTGTAAGAAGAATTCTCAAGTATGTGAAGTACAATTTAAAGCTTAGAATTTGGTTTGAGAGGGGATAAAGTAGTGAATTGATGACCTTTAGTGATGCTAGTTATGCAAATGGTGAGAAATGTAGGAGTAGGAATGGTTATTACTGTAGTTTTGGCTCTGATATTTTCTGTTGGAGCTCAAAGAACCAAACAGTTGTGGCTCAATCATCTACAGAGGCTGAATATGTTGTAGTCAACTTGGCAGCAAAGCAAGCAGAATGGATTAAAAAGATATTGACGGACATTGGTGAACTAAAGCAGAAGAAAGTCACCATCTATTATGACTCTAGTGCAGCAATTTCCATGGCTAAAAACCCTGGTGATCACTTGAGAACAAAACACATGCTGGTTAAGTACCATTACATCATGGATCTTATAGAGAAGGGAGATGTTAAAATGGCATTCTGCAGAACAGATTTCCAACTTGCAAATATATTCACCAAAGCTTTGCCAAAGTGAAGGTTTGAAGCTCTAAAGAAGATGATTGGAATGATGGCCACTCTCAACAAAGGAGGAGCTGTTGAGGTTGCTTGTTTCGTGAGGCCAGCATATCAGGAAGTATTGGAGACCTTGATCAATGCTAGGATTGAGTTGAAGGGTGAAACATCAAAGAAGAAGAAGAAGTCAGCTAAGATCAAGCTTGCAAAGAAGAAATTGGACAATCATTATGCTGCTTTGGGAAAGATTGCTGCCAAAATCTTTCTCAAAGTGTTCCAGAAGAAGTACATCAATTCTGGACTGAAACTGGCCGCCGATGATGGGTTCAGGAATGATTCAGGCATTGAAGTAAAGAAGAAAAGTATTGTTACAGAATTGGACCAAATAGCACATCAGAAAGAAGTTGAGGATCTTGGTGTAGCTGTACTAAGAGTTGGGGACTTTGCTGGCTTTTCTAAAACTTTATCGACTGAGAATGCAATTGATGTTTGTCGGACCGGACTGCGCATAGTCGGAGCTCAGGCGATATGCCAAAATACTCAGGAAGGTGTCGGCAACAACGTTTCATTGTGCAATTCATTTGCAATTCCCCGAAATCAAAATGCCTAATTCAGAGGTTAGAGTTTCTCGTTTTGGTAATGCTACAGTGCTTTAGAAGTTTCCTTTTTAGTTATGTCGAATAATAAACTAGGGTTTGTTAGTTCTTTTGTTGTAGTTGATCAAAAGAATCGATTCAAAGCTCTAGATTCGTTATAATAGATAATGTGAATTGAATGGTTAAGTCAATTTCATCAATTATATAGTAATGAATAATCTGCAAGTTCGATTAGCTGTGTTCTTGAGTTTACTGCTAAAAATTAGGTGGTTTCTGCAAATTTTCAACATGAGAAGAAGAGAATGGCCATTGCCTTAGTCTATTTCAATTTACATTTCAACAAGTCATATAGTCATTTTAATTTCTAGATAAGTTATTGAACAAGTGAAGATATAAAATCATTTGTTAGAGTATTATGAAGCTTTCTGTAATGGTAGACATCACTGATCATGCCTAGAAAAGAAGTCAACTCCAAAATCAACTCTCAAGGCATTTTGAAGATCAATCTACAATTTTAAGGAAGAAGAAGATTTTTACAGCAACAAAGTTGCCATTTTGCTTTAGCTGAAGATTGAAACTTCAAAGAAAGAGTAGTGCTCAAGAAAATCGAGTGAAAATTGCAATGTGGCAATATATCAGCTTTTGGTCCCAAAAGCTAGTTTTGCTTTTTCATCTGCTTTTTACATGTCAGCTTGCATTTTTCTTTTTCCAGAAATTGTAAAATACAGTTTATGACGTCTAGGTTTATTTTGGGATCACTATATAAGATCTCTTGTATTTCCCTTCACAGTTATGAGCTTTTAATGAAATCAAGAAGAAATTGAAAGTTCATCAATCTTTTTCCAGTTTTAAAATTCCTTTCTACATTTGGTACTTTAGGATAACTTAAACTTGACCCAATCTTAGTTTTTTCTAGGATTTCCAACCCCCAAACCGTGTGAGGAAACCCCTATTAAGTATTTCAATCATCAAATCTATGTTATGGAGGCAGTAATCATCGATTTCTTCCTTATAGAGTAGATTCCTTTAGCTACAAGTTATTAGTTCTGTTTTTTCTTGCTTGGATAGAATCTTGGTGCCGCTCTTCTTGCTGTGAGATCGGTTCTACTCTGTCTATCAATAGCCAGGTATAGGCTTTTCATGCATTGCTTTAATCCGATCACCAAAGAAGTTATATTCCACACATCACGCTAACAAGAATACAATCACTCAATTACACAAACAAAAACCATAGCTAAGAATCAGCAAATCCATAGAGAAGAATGTCTATTTCATTGGATAGTATACAAACATGTAAAATTGCTCTAGATAAAGATACTATCATGCATATTGAGCACTGAACAACACTAAGAAAATCCCAAAATTTTCTCGAAAAAAATGACTCTTATTATCAATCATTGTATTTAATATATAAATAAATTCCAAATTATTTCCCTCTACTCTTACTCTTTAACTGCTTCAGATATTGTTACTTTCAGCTTCTCCTTTAGTTGAGGAAGAAATCCAAAGCAGGATTCCTTTTTTTTTTTTGTCCTTTCAGCTTCTTTTAATTTAGGAAGAAATCCAAAGCAGAATTCCCTTTTTTTATAACGACCTACAAATATATGGAGAGATAAATTAGCAATGCAAGTATATTCTTAGAGTCACATGTAATTGCTATTTTTATCATTAATTAAGTATAATATGGCAATACATATGGTTGCATTCGTTTTGTGAGCATGCTCTTACCACCCTCAAAAGAAGTGTTTTTTACTCAAATGATAAGAAGAAAAAAAACACATGCATTTTTAACACCAAGATGGATGTAAATATTCGTTTTGTGAGACTGAATTTTTTTAGCTCGGTTATCGACATTATCGGAGAAGTGTGTCAGTAGGTGATATTAGGAAGTTTATGAGCAAATTTGAATAGCTTCTTGTTTGTGTATGTAGCAATAAATTTGTATAAAGCCTTGATAGCTAAAAAATAGGGAAGTGATCTTGTCATACTCATCCCTGCAAATATATGGGCACCAAAAAGTAATAGGAAGTAACCGAATAACCGATCGATGAAGAATGCATGGCAGTTCATATGCAACCACTTGCAAACAATACTATTCTATGTTTGGATCTCCATTCTTTAAGATAAGAATCATGATTATAATATGATATCTATATAATTAAGATAGAATTTCTTTTTATCATATCCAATCATCTTATATGTCTCGAATTTTATAATCCTAAATTATGTAGATAATCGGATTTCACATCAAATATTAAGTGTATAAAAAGATAATGGGATGTTTTTTCATTATGGAGACCATGGCATATCAAAGACATTCTTAATGCGAGATTTGTTTGGTTTCGTGTAACCAATGTCCCTCTCCACGCTTGGGAGAGAGATTTCTTTGTTCGATTGGTTAGCTTATTTGGGAAATATTTTTGTACAAGTCCTGAAACTGAGGCAAAAGTAAGGTTGGATGCTGCCAGAGTATTGGTTCAGGTTCAAGGCAAAGATCACATTAACGAAATTGTTAATGTCCAGATTGACGGCGAAATTTTTGAGGTATTCATCGTGGAGGATGTGGGACAAGATTTCATTGTTGATTTAAACAAAGTCCATCATATAATGGATTCTAGTTCCAAAAAACCTGTTGAAAGCTCGGGAGAAAGCCCGACTTTAAGGATCTAATCGGCAAAAAGTGTTAATGAAGAAGATGAGGTGCAATCAAGTATCAAACCTGAGAATGTAATCTCACATGAACCAGAAAATGTTGAATTGCAGGGATCCCGAAATGGAGTTTCAGAGAAGCAGAAGAGTCTTTTAACCAAGCAACAGGGAGAAAATATAGAAATCTTAACTAACACAACATCAAAGAAGCCAACTTTTATCGAGTCAGACAAGGAGTTTGTCTCTGATTCTCAGCCAGCCCAAAAGGATGCTCTAACAAGCCTTGTTCCCTTGGGCTACGCCCCAGCTTTTTTTAACACAGAATTTACCAATGTTCCGATTAATGCAGATTCTCCTTTAAGCCTACTGGTCTTCTTGAGTAAGAAACTAATGCAATTCATAGAAGATAACCAGATTCCAAGAAATGATCCTCTTCTGTTAAAAATCTTCAAGCAATTATCAAAATCATCTCAAAAAAGCTTTGTTAAAATTATGACAAGTATTGACATATTAAACTTGAATTAAGCTTTGTTAAAATTATGCTTTGCTCAATATCGACTTGGATTGAGATTTCTCACAATTTAAACCATCCGAATCGTTTGACTCCTTATCGAGATGAAACCATAGTTATTGCTTCTTTTGAAAGGATAGAAGGCATATTAGGATTAAGCTACTGCCAAAATAAGCCACCTTGAATGTTTATGTATCCTTAGTATCCCAATTTGAGCTTATCCCTTTCTTTGATCACCACATTACAAGCCAATAGCCGTTATGCTATGTGATAGAATTCTCTACACATAGTCTCCTTCTCTTTTATTCCTTGCTTAAACTCTCATATGCATAAAGTTATTAACTATGAGCGGAGTGACAATGGTAATGTGAGATTACGTAGTTTGGGAATAATTTGATGTGTCATGCCGTTTTAGTTTCTCTAGTCTATCGTTATTAGTTCATTTTGTTTTTATGTTTACATCCTATTTGATTGAACGAAAATCCCTCTAAAAAATGAAAATGAAAAAGAAAAGGAAAGAAAAGAAAAAAATGTTTTCAAAAGAAGAGGGTGTTCATTGTTGTTGTTGATTTTTTTTTTCCATTTTGTGGCATGAGAGTGGTTATATAATTGGGTTGTGAGGTTTTGTAGTATATGACTATTTCGGGCTAGGTAATTATGAAGGATATTATGGGTTGTGAGATTTTGGTATCTTGATGATGTTTTACATAATTTTATGAGTGCCATTTTGGGTGAAAGTTGAGCTTTATGCACATAAAATGTTACGGGCACAACACTTAAATTGACAAAGTATCCAAACACTGTGACCCTACAATATAATCCACGCCTAAAAAAGTCCTTGATCGTGAGTTTGCAATTTCTATATTCATGGAGATAGTGGTGAAAAATATTTATATGGTGTTATTGTGAGCATTGCATAATTTGAGTTTAATATGGTGATATTGAAAGCTTTGTGCAGGGGTGATCATAGATGGTCTTGCTTTTAGCTTGCCCGTGTTCATTTAATTTATGTCAAATTTTCAACTAGGTACTCACTCTTAATGATGCATGATTGATGTCTGGCCTGTGAAATATTCTTTGAGTAAAATTGTATGATAATATAGATATAGTTGATTGACAAAAATCTAAAGTTGAATGCTTACTTTTAATGTTTGCTCGAGGACTAACAAAGTTTGGGTGTGGGGATGTTGATAACTCTATAATTTAGAGTTATTTACTACTTCATATTCCATGTTTTGTTATGTAATCAAGTTTATTTAGTACTATATTTTTTATATTTTTTGTTTAAAATAAGAACTTTGGATTTTATATAGTAATTTTACTATTTGTGCTTAAAATCGGTTGTTTTGAGTCATAACTTCTAGGCTTATTTCAGAATGATCTACCTAACGGATTTTAATGTTCTACTATTCCGGATTGTAGTTCAGGATGTAGGCTATCAATGGTGTAAAAAAATCAAATTTCTAATGGGTGAATGAAGAGGGACGACTAAAACAAAATATGCAGCTCACCTAACACATGTGTTGAATTGGAGAAAAGATGAAGCAAGTCCACACAAGTAACTCCACAAGTTTCTTATCAGCCCATGTGGTAACAATATGCAATTGTCATGGATTATTAGAGACCAAGATTAGAAAAAACACATATGTTATGTGTTTGTTGAATGTGAAAAGCTTAAACACACATTTAGTTTGACTTGGTCAAAGAGAAGGAAATGTAGCATGATATTTGTATAGTTTAATCACATGGATTCACACCAAAAAAGAGAAAGACTTTGCTTATAAATAGAATGGATTAGCATTGGGAGAGGACACACTCATTCACACAAAAATACTTAAAAGAGTCTCTAAGGAACAATTGCAGAGGACCAAACGGAGGAGAAGAGAGCTAGAGCATTTGTGCTTCACATTTGATATGTTTGTATAACTAAGCTCTATCATATTCTCTTTAGCTTCAATATGAAAATTATGAGCTAATCTCCTTTGTTCTAGGATTAGATGGATCTTGCCACTAATATTACTTAATTTAATCTAGCCTTCATATTTGTTTATGAATTCTTGCATGTTTTCTTGTTTCCTATACTTAATGCTTTCAATTGTTTGGCCAACTATTGAATTGAACGATTAATCTAATGAAACTTGAGAGAGTAATTTAGGTTAAGAATTAGAAATAAGAATTACATGATTAATTGATCCAATTGATTTGCTATTAGGATAGAGATATACTTAATAGTCTTGTAAACCTAACTTGACCATAGAACTTCATGCTTTTGATCATTAATGATTATCATCGAGAGATAGAAATTATTATGATTTAATTAGAGTATAGGATAGGACAGCCGAGAGGTCCCTATAGAATAAATTGAGTATTAGGTATTATGCGAATTCATTAATAATATGAAGGTGAAATTAGACGTACTAGGAGTAGCTTGAGAAGTCAAAATCCTAGAATATTTTCTCTTACCGATTACTTATCCTTGTTCCTTGAAATTCACTTTATGTTGTTGTTGCTTTATATTTATTTGTCTTTACAATCATTCTAAATCAATCGACACTTTACATCTTTAAATTCCATTACTAAATATAATTTTGATATAACTTATAACAATTCTCTATGGATCGATATCTGGACTTCCGTCCTATATTGCTTGAGGCGACACGTACACTTGCGTATGTGTGAAAAAGCTCAACAATGGTAAGTGGATATTCGCCTCTTAAGGGTGATATTGTTCACACAACCTAAATCATCTATAAATGGTAAAAAGCATATTCGTGTCTAAGAAAGGAAGGCGGATCAAGTCAGATCACCCAAAGTCTAACGACCTAAATCACCTATAAATGGTAAAAAGAATATTCTTATCCAAGAAAGGAAGGTAAATCGGGTCAACACCCAAAGGCCTCTGAAGGTGAATCAAATAAGCTATTTAGGGTAAGAAAACATTCACTCATCAAGGAAATATTGCGTCCACATAGCCTACAACTCATCTTCACCAACTATAAAATGAAGACTTCTTGCATTGGCAAGAGGACCGAAAAATACATAGCTGAAACTCTACCCAACTTTCTAGCTTCCAGACGCCATTTTCAAAACTTCACCCAGGTGAGCCTCCACCCTCATCAGCACCAAAGCAACCCTAGCTCCCGTCCATAAAAGGGAGTACACTAAATTAGGATCAAAATATAGCTTTGTGGCTGATATATTTGAGGAAGAGTAGTCTAGGGTTTGCTTAGAGTAGACGTTAATCAAGGGATTCATAGGAGTTGTAACCACAATCGCACTTTCTTTTTAGATTAATAAAAATATTAATTTCGTTATTTCATTTGTTTGTTTTGAATTTTTGCCTGTTAACCCTAACTCTAACTTGTGATTTTTCATAGTCCACACATTGGAAGTCATGAAAGCTTCATTTTTCAAGACCAATACAAGTTATTCATATCATCATTTGTGTTAATTAGATTCCAGTTTTTTCTTCATTACTACATTTTCATTGAAATCGGGTCTTTTTTCATTTGGTAGTTAATTTTTGGACGACGCTCTCCCTTATAAAAAAAAAACTTTGACATCTATGTGATAAAAAATTAGAACTATTTTCTTATATACATGTAAATGATAAATTTAAATTTATATACATTGTGATATGATCAGCAAAATCAAATCCATGGAGTGAAGAAGAGCACAGGAAATTCCTATTAGGTTTAGAGAAGCATGCTTGGAAAGAAATGGCAGAGGAATTTGTAAATACATCTGTGAGAGAATTACATACAAACACTTCTTAATAAAACTCATACAAACAAAGAAAGTAGATTCACATATAAATTCAATAACAAGGAAGGACATATACACTCACTAGTAACAGAGATTGCTTGTCGGATTTTGCATCTGGTCGGCAGTGAACTTATTCTCATCATACAGCACATGGTAGTGAGCCGGCCTGCTGGTTCCCTACTCACAAAGCAACAACACAGAATCAACATTTTGCATATATGGCAGGTAATCGTTTGTTTTGCATAAACCATTTTCTTACCTGGATTCCAGCATGACTATTGAAGTAAAAGTCAAACCTAGTTGGATGGCAGATGTCAACAACGTCAGTACCTGACATTAAAAACTAGCTAGTTAATTTATATTTCGCGACATTGAAAATTAAACATACAAAGGAAACTAAAAGGACCTGGTAAAATATTTCCACTCTTGCCCATCAGGTTCTTGTCGTTATGGTTTGCAGGGAAGAAGCGAGTGTGATGCCCCTTCTGCACCACAACAAATGTGATAGGTGGCAGATATCCGGGTTGAAGCGACCGGCAAGCCTGGAGAGCAATTGTGATTTTATATCAGACAAGCAGTCAACCAATGTAAGTATGTATGTATGTAAGAGAGAGAAAGAAATCTTACATCTCTAATAGCACTCTTCTCATACTGTAGCACCTGGCTGAACTGTCCTTCTGAGACACCATCTCTGTTTATGGAAAGACAAGAAAACATTAAGCATCTAAAAAACATTATTAATGAATATGCAGTTGATTTATTTAGTAAAGAAGAATATTGTAGACAACGAAATTTTGACGACCAATTAAGTGTTGCCACGTGTATGAGAAATAATTTTAGAAGGGTTGTTTTTGAGTAAAAATACATTTGGTATTTTTCGGGGAATTTTTACATATATATATACCTGTAAAATATAATCTGATGAGGCTTCTGCTTAGTTGGTTTGTAAAAAGAAAGCAGCAGCTCTCTGCATATATAACAGAATTAACAGAAGGATTAACTAATATTCTTGATCACTGGACTCATTCAGTAAACAAAATTTAACATCAGTGTATTATTATACCTTATCATCCCACAGTGGACAATTCCCTTCGAGGATCTTCAGTTCTCTTATAAAGATCTTGAATTATCTCTTCTCTGTAATGCTGAGAAGAGACAAGTCCCATGTATTTTGAAACTTCTGGCCAGTCCATGGGTGCCACAACCTGTCGGACAGGGTGAATAAAAGGAATTAAAGACAATCAAGCATCAAACCAAAAGTAAGAATACTAGTACAAGGAAACCAACTTACAGCAGCAATAGAAGGACTCGTACCTCTCCTGGTTGAGAATGTGTGACATCTGCTCCGAAGATGATTGTAGGACGATCTGTGAGCATAGGAATTCTCTTTTCCAAGATGCAGTTTCGCCCGCCAGTCTTTTATCATGTTACAAGAAGAAGCCATAGGATAATGATAAGAACTTAAGAAGTGAAATACTACTAATAGCAAAATATAAATTCTAATAAACAGTTGCACAAGAAGATTATACATACAAATACAAATATACAATAAACATAAAGAAACATGATCTTTCTCCAAATTCAGTTGCAAAATAACTCTTCATGAAAAAAAAAAAAAAAAAAAAACTGCCTGCCTTTATTCATTAACATTAAATTTGGAAATTGTTTCAATATCGTGAAGCACACTTTTCTTTTAACGATTATAATATAAGATAGAATTCCTTAATTAGAGGTCCGCAAAAGATCTGCCTAATTACCAGCCATCACATGCATACATGATTTTTTTTCTTTTAGTTTTACCAAAAGCCTTTGAAAGTAAAGTTAGAGGCTTTTATGCTTTCTAGAATAACAAAAGGTTATAGAAGTCATGTAAGAGAGGTCTATATATATATATATGTACTTCAATCTGTTGAGCTATTTTAATACATTATAAAATACCAAAATCTTCCTCAAACAGAAAATAAAAAAAAAAATATTACTTATAGGAGTATAGGAGCAAATACTTCTAAAGAAGTGAGGCGGGGGAACTGACCTAGTTAGGCGGAAGAATTTTAGGAGCAACTGAATTGTTTGATAAAATATATCTGCTAAGATTTACTTGTGAGCTATAAACATTTATATCACATGCTGATCAACTAATTCAGTAAATTTTCCTTAGAAGCATGTGATTATTTTGGTGCTTTATTATTCTTATGCCAAAAATTATCATCGAAGAGATTGATCATAAGTAGACAATAGTTGTGCATTGGTAGTGAATGGATAATCCTACGAAATGCTAGAATAAAGATGTAATATTGGCTAAACTTATAGGCAGATCATACTCCCAAACAAGTAATCTTCCTAGGCTATAGGGGTGAACCATATAGCTTGACTCAAGTGCAAAATCAAAGCGGCATTTAAAAGTTGTGGAGATACCTCAAGCATATGTTCATAGTAATTGAAGAGTACTTTGTATTATTGGTGCTAGTAATACAGGTATATTTTTAGAATTGTACGTAATTGATAGATTTTTCTGAGATTAAGTACAAGTTATAGCATAGCAATACCTAAAGTTGTAATCCAGTTAGTGTGCACCTCCCTCCCTCATAGATGAGGAGTCAGGGGTTCCATTCTCCATAGAAGAGAGTGCATGGAATTGAGGTAACTTTAAAACATGCAATCAATACACACACATATAGCATAACATTATTCCGGATTACACATTTTATTTATAATAACAATCTGCTCATAAAAAAATTAATAAAACCAAAAGAAAAAAAATGAAAATTAAGTTTATAAGTCATATAAAATCGTTAATTCAATTTGACATAATCCTTGAATAGAAGAGATTTTCTGAGCTATAATCTGATTGTATCTTCATGATTCAAATAAAATTTTTATATTTTAGAATTTGAGATTCTGAACTATAATCTAGAGAGATCAAGATTTAGCGAGAGATGAATTGATCGGTGGCGGAGATAACTAAGAGTGAAAATGATTGGGAGTGAGAAGAAAAGTTAAAGGCGGCTACAATAGTTGGGGTGAAAAACTCAAAAGAGAAAAAACTTTATTAAAGGTTTATATGTAATTTAACCACTTTATCCTCCTCATAATTTAATTACTGTAGTTATTAAGCCTTATTTTTAAATAGTCTTTCTTTTCATTTACATGGAGTACTAAAGCCTATATTTTTATAGTTATGATTCTAGACTATAAATGTTGATAATAAAGCCCAAAATGAAATAAAACCATAACAAATAAATCTTCAAATTAAGATTTTATTGAAAGGAACCTACAGCACAATGCAACAACGTTCTTTATAAAGTACATATATACGATGACCGAAATTAGTCATTACCAATCATTGCACGTTTTACCTCCCAACTCTCCCCATCCAAAGACATTTTAAAAACTTCACAATGGTCTTATAGTATTTTCATCTCCATCCCAAACACCCATAAAGTTTTTCACCATGTGTCACCGTCCCCCCTTATCCCCTTAAGCGTTTCATAAGATGATCATGACTATACGGCATCTACGTAATCCTCAAAATTTATTTCCCTCTCGATCACAAATGGCAATTCAATAGTTTTGTATTGATCATCGATCATTTTGAGGGCAGAGACCCCATACTGTCCACAATCGATGTTATAAAATCGGTCCAAAATTTCATCTATTGAGCTGTTTACTTGGGGCTTTGTCTAGCACCAAGCGGCAATAACTCCGTTTGGTTTTTAGAGTATCCATTTCACTTGATGGTAAAAAAAATTAGGGTCGAACCAGTGGAGGCCTTGAGCTATTGTGATTAAATCTAAACTTCATTAGTGGGAGACTAATTTGTTTAGCTCCGTAATCGACATTGGTGGAGAAGTTTGTCGGCAGATGGTGTTGGGAAGTTTATGAGAAATTCGAGTAGCTTCTCGTTTGAGTCTGTAGCAATTACTTTGTTGTAGAGCCTTTGGCAACTTGAAAAGTTAAGTGTAATTAATTGAAAAGACTTCAAAACTAAGTCAGACTATATATATCTGCTTGAAATTTATCATTTCTTCTTACATTGCACGATGAGCCGTGAATGATCCCGTTTAAAGTTTTTTTTTTTTTTAAAGGAGGATAGTAATATTATTAAAGATTTTAGTGGCCGAACTTAATCGTGTCAATTGACGATAACCATCAGATGAAAGACCTAGCCCTCCAAACTAGGTAAAAATCGTAGGTGTTATCGAAAATATCGTCCACAACCAAGCTACCGAGACGAATCACAAAAGTATATCAAAAGTAAAAAGGCGACCATGGTTGGATACATGACATCCACCAATGACACATAAATGAAAATATTACAAATAAAGCAATATAAAAAAACTGGCCGAGCTAATGTCTCTTATGCTTGATTGGCCACAGCTTAATTCTACCTGGAGATGCTATAAGTTAAGCGTCTGAGTAATAAAGAGTGAGTTCACAGCTTTGAACCAGCACATGCCCTGGTGCATGGCTACAAAGGCAAAATCTTCCACATCGAGGGGAAGCATCTTTCAAAATCATTATTTTCACTCTTTCCACAATGTCAATGAAAATACAGCAAGCATGATTAACATAAAATAACTCAGTGCTCCTCCAATAAAGATTTAATCCCACTAGATCATAAAATCCACAGAAGTTGTCGACGTACAAAAAGTCACGCCTCACCATCCTAATATGCATCATCACAAAGACAAAGAACGCCGCCGCAAGCATCACTACAAATTTAGCCTATATCGGCCTCATTCCAAAAATACAAGCCTCGCCTGTTTTATAATCCAGGAAACAATAAATCAAAATGGTACTTACTAATTAAAACCGATTATCTGATTCTTCTTCAAGGAGGAGCCAATCCTCTAACATACCAAGCAAGAGAGCAGATCATGGCCGAGTTAAACACTCAAGAACAGTCATCTAGGTCTTTCGGCAATGAATTTTTGATTGATGTAGTAGCTTCATCAATCCCAATCCCTCTGGCTAGAACCATTCCCAGTTGGAAACCAATAGCTAGATGTTCATGAATAGGAGGCAATTTATTTTCTTTACAAATTTTCCACAGTCAGCCCGTTAAGATCACTTACCGACTTAGACTTGTAAATGCTCTTTGTTGTCCTGGATGACAGACGAAGGACCTGAG
This sequence comes from Rutidosis leptorrhynchoides, assembly GCF_046630445.1. Lineage (NCBI taxonomy): Eukaryota > Viridiplantae > Streptophyta > Magnoliopsida > Asterales > Asteraceae > Rutidosis > Rutidosis leptorrhynchoides. The sequence goes on from NW_027266623.1 coordinate 45,569, forward strand.
TTGATTTAACAGGCAATTTTCGTGAGCTCGTTTTAGGAGCAAAATAAAGTCTGAGTTGGTAAATGTTATTGGGACAAGGAATAAAGCCGGTTCAGGATTTGAAATTTGAGGAGAATGATGGTTTTGGTCAGCTTCTGCTCCATGAATTATCTCTGTAGAATCTTTATCTGTCAAAAGCATATCCTGATGATTTATTTGGATCAAAGGTAGCTCTAATTCTTCTTGATTTGTACTTCCTTGGACATCTTCATTCACAACCAAATTGGAGACAACATCAGTAGCAAGAATAATCTGATTATCTGGCTGAGATGGCTCGGAAAATTGAGTTTCCGGAACCACTGAATCTCCATCGACATCCTGAACCCGAGAAGCATTTGCACTTGATCCCATCCCTGAAACAACGGCAACAATCTCCCGAGAAAGTGATTGCTCCCCAAGTGAAACTGGTTTGACGTATATAACCTCTTCTTTGAACACGTTCAGTTTGTAAGTGATCGTATCAATAACAACATACAACGAACCAGGAATTTCAAAGTGCTTATTAACTTTAATCACGAAATGGGCACAGTCCAATTTTTCCTTGAATAATGTTTCATCCCCAATCTTTATCAAGTCCCTATTGAAGCACCTATGATCCTAACCTCGAAGAATCACAAGCACCAAGAACGAAAATCGAAAGAAAGCAGAGAGTTTTCAATGGAACAGTAAAACTACAAAAAAAAAAATCTGCTCTTCCTCTTTTCTTTAATACAGAAAAATAAAAGGATAAACTAATTTTTTTTCATTTGATTTAAAGTAAAGTGCATAAATTAAAATGGAATGGAATTTTTTGCTTTCATTCAAGTTGTAAATCTGCAGAATAATACAATATATAGAGATAAGATTTACTTTCTCACCAAACACTTAAACTTGTTAGATAAACTTTAAACCTCCGAACACCGGCGAGCTCAAGATTGATAGAAAATGCAGCAGAAACAACAGCAACAACAAGCAATATAATTCAAATTTGCAGAAAAATTAAAAGCTAGAACACTGATTCACTAAAATAAAACTATGATCATATCCTTCATATTCGATTTGATGCTATCCTAATCTAAAGACTTGATGTTGGTATCTAGTATTTTTGGGACCTAAAAAACTAATTTGGGTGACTGGAATTCTACGGAACACTCAACCAATGCAACCGGCTTTTGAAAACTGTAAAAAGATGAAAATGGCGATCTAAAATTAATTCATACCATTCATAGAGAAGAAATGATTGCAATAAGCCTTTATATAGGCGTCCGAAAGTTTTAACCTAGGTGACATGAACTAATAAAATGAATTACAAGATGGATTTTGTGTCAAAACCAGAAACCAAAATAGGGAAAATGAAAAGTAGAAATGGTTTACTTTTTGCACGATCTTTTCTTCTCTTGATTTCAGCTTGTATTTTCACCCTAAAGTAATCCACAAAGCGTTTTCGAGTAGATAGCATTGTAAAACTATCAAAAATTACAATCTGAACTTCGTCTTCTTCATCTCGACAAAGACACCATTTTTGTTGACTTTTTGCTTGACTTCCATTTCGAGCTTGATCAAGACTGCAGCAGCATCTAAACTCCTTCGACATACTACTGACAACTTAATTGAAGCTTAACGAACAAGGAAAAAAGAGTACATACCACTAATGTCATCTTCACTAGTGCTTTAGAACTTCAGTTTAAGCATTCAGACACCTTCAATGACTTGTCCTTAACGATTCTAAATCAACGAATTCGACTGCAATGACCCATAATGAAAATGCCCAATTCCAGTTCTTCAGTATGCAACTCGATCACACATTGTGGATTCCAGACCATGTCAAGCCAAATTAAGCTTGCCAACTACTTCATAACAACTAAACAAAGCTACCCATAACACCAATTTAACTAATCTTATTCATTACTACAGAAATTGAAATTTGGACATGAATAGTAAGATAGAACCCTAATCGAATTAGGGCTTTTCGAATGGCTGATTTATGAAGCAATTGGAGGGTATGTCGTTGTTCCTGACACTTTCCTGAGTCTTTCCAGTGGTCGCCTGACCTTCGCAAATTCATCGTCCGGCCAACGCCGTCTTCATTTTCTCCAGTCGGACCCCTAAGGTTTGCAGCAGGGACACCAAGGTACTTACAATTTTGACGATGTGTTGTTTCGTCCATTCTGCGGAATTCTTTTTCTTCTTCCTTGTTCAGCCTTCCACCGTACTATTTTGATTCTTTCTCCTTCAGAAACTTCATAAATAACCTCAAGAACATCTTCTCGATTGAATTGCTAGAAATTATTGTCTTCTTTGTGGCTTTCTTCTTCTTCAAGTTTGATTGCATCTGCTTGAAGTTACTGTTAACTCTCACTTTCGTCTTTTCTTTCTTTGCAACAGCCATTTGTTCAATGATCTCAAGTTCCTCGAGATGATCTAATCCAACAGCTCCTCCTTCATCAAGAGGAACTTGAACCATTCCAATTAAATTAATCAGAACATCAAATCTCCATTTCTGCAATGACTTGTGAAAATATCAGTCAACTGATACTGAGTTCTATAGAATACCATCTTCACTTGCTTGCTTTCCACCAAATTCTTGATAAAGTTTTACTTCACCATAATGTACTTTGATCTTGAATAGTTGCTTGGATTTTTTGCCATTGCAATTGCAGAACTTGAATCATAGAAAATCTTCACACATCTCTCCTTCAATTCTCCAATGTCTGACAGAACTTTCTTTAGCCACACCACTTGTCTTGTTGCATGGTTGATTGCAATGAATTCTGCCTCTGTTGTGACTGTGCAACAACACTTTGATTCCTTGAGCTCCAACTGAAGATTTCATTCCCGAAACTGCAATAGTATCCATTTCTGCTTCTGCAATTCTCCCCCATGGCATAGCTAGCATCACTGAAGACAAGAAGTTCTCCAGTTCCACCTTTCTTAAACCAGATGCCAAGATTGATGTTGTATTTCACATACTTGGGTATTCTTTTCAGATAGACTACATGTGTTTTGGAGGGATTGGCACTGAAACTTGCCATCATGTTGACTGAACAGGCAATGTCAGGCCTTGATGCACAGAGATATATTAATGAGCCAATCATGCTTCTGTACATAGATGAATCAAACTCCTCTCCAATCTTTGTAGGCTCTATCTTGAGTTGATTCTCCATGGGAGTAGAGATCCCATTATAGCCCTTCATTCTATATTTCTTGAGCATATCTGCAGCATATTTTCTCTGGTGAATGAAAATTCTAATTTCTCCTTGTTCAATCTCCAATCCTAGGAAATATTTCATCTCCCCCAGGTCTGTCATTTGAAACTCAGCTTTCATCATTCTTTTGAAACCTTCCACTACTTCTACATCAGTTCCAATGATCAGCAGATCATCCACATAGAATGACAGAATGATCTTTGCTCCTCCTTGATTCCTGATGTAGAGTGTTGGCTCACTTTCACTCTTCAGAAAGCCATTTTACAGCAGTTATGAGTTGATCCTGGAGTACCAAGCCTTGGGAGCTTGTTTTAGCCCATACAGAGCTTTTGCAAGCTTGTATACCTTATTTTCTTCACCAGGAATAATGAATCCTTCAAGTTACTGAACATAGACATCTTCCTCCAAGTATCCATTCAAGAATGCAGACTTGACATCCATCTGATGGACCTTCCAACCATTATTTGCAGCCAATGCCAACAACATCCTCACTGTATCAAGCCTAGCTACTGGTGCAAATGTCTCCTCATAGTCAATACCATACTCCTGCTCATATCCTCTCACCACTAGTCTTGCTTTATGTCTGTTACAGTTCCATCTGCATTCAGTTTAACTCTAAATACTCATTTAGTGTCAATTACCTTCACATCTTCTGGCTTGTCTATTAGGATCCAGGTTTCATTGTATGTGATTGCCTGCCATTCTTCTTTCATTGCCTGAATCCACTCAGGTGACTTCTCAGCTTATTTGTAGGTTCTAGGCTCCATGCTGGCTGTCATTACTTCTTCTGCACTTCTTAAAAACTCCATCAAGTCTGGTGTCGGTGTTGTTTGAGCTCTATCATATACTGACTGCAAACTCTTCATAGCTTTAGGTGGCACACCTTCTAGAACTGTTTCATTTTCATCTTCATTCTCCAATTGTACTTCAGAGCTAGCTCCAGAATCTATGGAATCTCCTTCAGCATCATTTCCTATTTCTCCTCCTGAGTTCAATGGCTCCAATGGTGGCATTTGATCATCATTGTCTCCTCCTGAGACTGGAATGGCATTATTTGAGTTACTTGTATCAAAATGAACAAACTCATGAGTTATCACTCAGAATCTCAAAAATAAATGGTTGCATTGGTATCTCACTTAATGTTTTTCCTGATTTTCTCACAGTAGGTTCCTCCCATTTCCACTCACTTAACTCATCAAATCTAACACTTGTGGATATGATCATTTTCTCTGTAATAGGATAAACTCATTAGCCTTTGATAGCCTTTTCTGACATCTTCTTCCTTCTTTGTTCTGGAATATGGACATATGCAATGCAACCAAACACTCTCAGATGATGGACAGTTGGCTTATAACCAAAAAGAGCTTCAAATGGAGTTTTTTCCTTGAGGGTATGTCATTGTTCCTGACACTTCCCTGAGTCTTTCCAGTGGTCGCCTAACCTTCACAAATTCGTCGTCCTGCCGGTAGAACGCCGTCTTCGTTTTCTCCAGTCGGACCCCCAAGGTTTGCAGTAGATACACCAAGATCCTTACAGTTTTGACGATATGTTGTTTCGTCGATTCTGCAAAATTCTTTTTCTTCTTCCATGTTCAGCCTTCCACCACACTGTTTTGATTCTTTCTCTTTCAGAAACTTCATAAATAACCTCAAGAAAATCTTCTCGATCGAATTGCTCAAAATCATTGTCTTCTTTATGGCTTTCTTCTTCTTTAAGTTTGATTGTTTCTACTAGAAGTTACTATTAACTCTCACCTTTATCTTTTCTTTCTTTGCAGCAACCATTTTTGCCTCAATGATATCAAGTTCCTCGGGATGATCTAATCCAACAAAACTAATCTATAGTGACAATACAAGTGTGCCAATCACATTAGATCTAATGCCTTACTATTATTGGTTAATATATAGCATAATATTGGAACTAAATGACAAAAAACTAGAAAACACCAGTTCTGGTGTTTATCCTTCAACTAGCAGTAAGTAGTAAAATTGCTAAAAAAGCCTAAAACTTCACTTTGAAGACCAAATTTCACTTTTGGTATTGAAACTCCATGGACACCTTCAATACACCATTCAAGACTTGATTGTAGCAAGAATTCATTCATTTGTCCAAGAAAATTGAAAATCACTATTTAAGCACAAAATGCCCTCAAAAGAGACCATCGAAATATTTTTTCCACCTCTGCTAGTTATAAGTCCAATGCAGCCCTTCAAACACTTCATAAACATCATATAGAATTTCAATGCAGTATTCAATGACTATTTTGCAGCAAGAAACATAAAAATGACATTTGAGTTGTTTAAAGTGCAAAAATCAAGAACATGGGTGGTCAAATTCTTCATATAAGCTCTTTTCTACATTTTTCTTTCACAAACACATTTAGAATCTCATTTTACAGCTTCTATCCAAATTTGAGTCCATTCTGAGACTCCTTCTTTTTCTGCACTGTAGGTCCTCAGATGTTGTTTTCTGTAGATTCTGTTTTTCCAAGGACAATGCAGCTCGATTTTAGCTCTACCAACAGTCCAATTTTGCCTTTTAGAATGTCACTAAGCTTTATGAACATCATCCCACATCCATTCCTCACTAATGACACTTGTTTCAAGCTTTTCTTCATCTTCAATTAAGCTTTCTTCACCAAATATACAACCATTGGCTTAATAAAATCCATGATTGCAGAATTCTTGGAACAATCTCTTCCAATAGCTCCTCCTTTATTTCTAGAATACTGCAATCCAAACATTCTTCTTAAGTCATCGATACTACAATCCTTCATAAGCATTTCAAGTGAGCTTTTCTCAATTCCAAGATCAAATAACTTGAAGTTCTTCCAATGCTTCTTTGAAAATAAACTGCTTCTCTTATCTTCTATAGCTAAATTCTAGAAACGAACTCTTACAACAGCTCCTCCTTCGTTTTTTAAATTCAGCATCATCAACAAACACAAGTCTCCAAATTTTTCTTCCTTGATCTTTTAAAACATGCACATCCTTCATTCTTTTCAAGTGATCAATTCTGAATTTATCTACTTTAATCAGCACAATCAAGATTCTGTTTACACTTCTATTATCACCAAAACACACATTCACACCCCCTCCTCTATCATACCAGATTTCATCATACAAGAACACATTCTCATGCTTCATCATTAAGCTTTATGAACATCATTCCACATTCATTTCTCACTAATGACACTTGTTTCAAGCTTTTCTTCATCTTCAAGTAAGATTTCTTCACCAAGTATACAACCATTGGCTTAATTAAATTCATGATTGCAGAATTCTTGGAACAAGCTCTTCCAACAGTCCCCAATCCTCTACAAAGTTGTTTAAAGAAGCGTTCACTCCATGCATGTAAAGGGATCCCTTCAACCCTTATGCGCACAAGTTTTTCATTGAAGATATAATCAGGTCGAAGACTCCATATTTTAGGATTCTCAACCACATCCATTAACCAAACTCCTTCTTTCATTACAATATCTCTATCGGTCAAAGTATCAAATGTGATCACCATCAACGATGAATTTACCATTGTGAGCTTTACCTTAAGAGAAACCTCCTTTTCAAGCCTGGCAAGAACATCGATAGTCGTCAATTGAGGCTTCAGAATACCAATAATGCTTATGTCGAGCCACTCCCTCTCTTCCACTTTTGTCCGATAATGAAAGACCGGTTTTCTTTTTTCTGCCTAGATTTTTGTCCCCTGGAAACGACCTTTGTTAGCGTAGCTCTTCTTCTGCTCCCTACGTCTAACTTGATAACTCCGATTACGTCTGGTCTTGAATTGCCTGCAAGATCGCGAGCGATATCATTCATCGAAAAAATAAGACCGAGAATCAGGATCAGCAAAACGGACAGAGATCTCCCCAACAGAAATTGTTCGACCATTCAATTCCTGATTCACTTTTGAAGCTTCTTCCTTGCTAAAAAAGACAAGAAAAACAAATTTACTTCCCTTTTTTTATTTGCTTTGAAGGACACATAAACTCTGATAATCTTCTCGAAGCTTTGAAACATGGACCTGAACCAGCTATGATTCATGCCGGATGGGAGATTGCTCACAAATAGCTTATACAGAGGTGATGATAAATTTTTACTTCTCCGATCTTGACCTACACGCTTGTTCCCTGCAATCTCCCCCAGTACAGCGCCGCTCGTCTTCTCGCCCTAGCCCACCATGTTACACCCCAACTTAATTAGTCTAATGAAACGTTTTAAGTCATGTATTTGTATATTTTGTGAATGCTCTATGTGCATTTTAATTAGATTAATTGGTGATTTAAATTATGTATCTAAATGAATTAAATTATTAGTGTAAACTATATATATTAATTGGACATATAATATATTATATGCTGGCCCTTATTGGACTAGAATATAGTTCAGGGCTAAGATATGAGGTTAAAACATTTTTAGGATTCATTGATAGTTTACTAAACCTTAGGGAGAACTTGAACAAATAAGTAAAAGTTGAGAGTGTTTTCGTAATGAAACAAACTTCACCCCTTATCCAGATCATTCCACCGATAAAAAAAGAAGAAGGAAAAAAAAGTGAAGAGGAAAAAAAAAATCAATCACAAAGGTTAAGTCAAAATCTACTATGTTTGTAAGTATCTTCATCTTTCCTAGAAATTAGTTTAATCTCTCTCAGAATAGTTGTAATAAACATGATATTCAATAGTATGACTTTGGTATTGAATATTTTATTAATTTAGCAGTTAATTTGATGGGTGACTTAATTAGGTTGGACTAAGAGTTGAATTTTGAAAGATTCTGGGTTTGGAATTATTTGTGCTCTGCATACCTGAACGTTTTGACCATGATGACTTTGATCTCCTACTAAGTATTTTATATAATCGAAATGTTATGCATGTTTAGTTTATCATGCTTCAAACGGTTTGCGAATTGAAATATTGTAATTTAAGTTATGAAATTTTGAAGATCGGTATGTTAGCCGTGTGAAAAGTGCGATTTACCTGACTTTGAAAAATTGTAATAAATTCATCAATTAAAATTAGATTATGTGAAACATACCATTGGATAGATATAAAAGTCTATTTTCATGATCAAAAATTAAATTGTAGATCGAGTATGATATGAATAAATGGTGATTATTTTGGTGGAAGTACCCAATACTGAAAAATATATTGTTGTATACTGTAAGTTATTGTGAAATGATGCTTTGTATGGTTCTATAGAAATATGTGTATGTGCATTGAATAATGGTACTTGATATATTTCTGTGTCCCTAGCATCTCACGTAGAGTATTAGGAATTATGCATTATTTTAAGGACTGGAATTAATAATCTTTCGTCTTCGAGTAGATGACGTCATTTGATTATGTGATCGTGATTGGACCTTTCGGTTGGGTTTTTAAGTCGCGTAAGAGGTAAGTACCCAATACACTATATGCTAATATACGATTTTCTAATAAACCGTACGTCTATGGTTGGTAAATATATATATATATATATATTGTAGAAATGTGCTTGAAAAATATGTTTGATGAATTTTGTTGTGGGAACTAATGGTTGCGCATCGATTTGATTATCGGAAAAACATGTTTCATGGTTGGTTTGATAAAATATAATCATCGAATTGATATTTCTGAGCTTTCATTAATTAATTGACGTCGAAGCTATTTTTATCCATGAATTTCCATATTAATTTGACTTAATGCTTGAGAAATAACTTATGAAAATAAATTCTGAGTTTATTGGTGTAAATTATCCCATATAAATTCTTGAAATTTGATTTCGATTATGATTTTGAGTTCGGATTTCGAGATGATTTATCGAACGGAAGTATAAATACTTCCTACAGGCACATGTGTAGGTTATGACCATAGACCGATTTACTGGGACTATCTACTGTTGGATCCCGTCACTTTCTATCATTGAGGGTAGAGTGACTTGTCGTCATTGTCATTGAGCGCAGACGACTTATTGCGTATCGGAGTCCGTGGTGAGGCTGAGGTTTTTGCTTAGTGCTACCTGAGCCAAAAGACGCGGATACTTGTCGTTACGATTGTACCTAGACAGGATCTAGGTACCACGTGCCACCCCACCGACCCGGTTAAAGGTCGGATTTTTCATTGGATTTATAAACCATTAAGGTTGACTTGATCCTGATTTGATAAAAACCAATTTACGTGGTTTAAATTTTGAGTCGATAAATCCTTGTTTAAAGCGGATTTTGATTTGTGAATTATATCCTATGATGAGATTTGATAAAGAAAAATATAAGTATATTCACGCCGTGTTCTGAATAAAGTATGTTTTCAAAATCTCTTAACCGGTTTTGAACCTTCTATGGATGTATTGATTATTAGTCTACCTTTATATTATTATATTTTGTATTTGATACTTACTGAGTGCGTTGTTACTCATCCAAATACTATATTATTTTTCCTTGCAGTTCATAGATTAAGCGGTTCGAGGAAGCGCATGAGGATTTCAAGTTTATCTTTCTTAAAGTGATGTATATTCTTTTTATTCGTCTTCCATTAGCATTTACTCCGTGTTGGTAGAATCAGACATAAATGTAAATTATTTATAATAATGTAATAATTCAAGTAATTTAATATACTTGTTCATTGAAATATTGTACTAGGCTAGTCTTAATCTCGGGTCGAGGAGGTTAAGACGCCGGTCACGGCGAGGGTGGTTTTTCGAGTCGTGACACACCATCTTGCCAATATGGTTTTGAGGCAACCAGCAAGCTCATTCGACGGTCCCCATACAAAAATCAATGGATCAGCAACGAAAATTCGATCAGCGATTACGAAGGAGTCGAATGAAGAGTCTCACCCGTCGGCGCGTTCAAGTTTTGAAAATTTGAAATTTTAATAAAAAAGGTATTAAAATAGGGAATCATGCTGGTTGGACTAGAGTTGCCATCCATTTTTTGTTACCTCCTTGATTATAGTACAATTTTCCTAGGATTGTAGGTGTTGTTTGCGACGAAAGTACTATAAACGAGTAGATTGCCATTAGGATCCACCATTTATAATTTCTGTTCTCTAGGAAAGTAGACGGGATGTTGTTGCCGACATTTTAAAGCTCTGGAAGTGACGATTCTGGTAATTTTACTTCTTGGTCTTTGATTTGGAGCTGAACTCCTCGTTTAGAGTTAATAGTATTCCAGATTAATAAAAATGAGATTTAGTAATCTAGCTTAATAAAATTGAAACTTTAGCTAATCGACGACAGGTTCGACTTAAGCTCTTAAATAATCTCAATTAGTATCTCTTCATAAACAAGGAATTTTATTCCACAAATTCTTAACCGTCTCTAAACTGAAGAAACTGGGTCGGTTTACAAAAAAAAAAAAAAAGTCAATTCCGTAAAATTTTCCCATTAGTAAAACATAAAACTTCGATTGTCGAGTCGAATCAAATTGTTGTACAAGAACCATCCTAATGGATCTATGAAGGAATCAAGTTAGTTGGTATAAAATAAAACTTTATTACAAAATTTGCAGCTTGGCCACTACCAGTGGCCACATCCTAGACAATTTCATGAGCTGGTGTCTTTGAAGCTAGAAATTCGAACATTTCAAATGGGTAATCGATCGAGTCGGATCTACAACAGAGATCCGAACATTTCAAGCATAATGTTTTGCTTTCTTCTCGACAAACAACTTCGCCAATTTTCTTTTCTTTATAGATGGAGAAATCTATTGATGAGGCAAACTCTAATGAAGTATATATTCAAGTATCTATTAAGATTCTAATTGATTTATTATGATATGATTAGGAGCACATATTCTGGCATATTCTGTTTCCTAATATATTTAGGAAACCCTTTGTAATCTGTATATATACTCAATATACTGTCAATAATATATACACCGATTCATATTTTTACATGGTATCAGAGCTTTAAGAAAGTACAGACTGTGTCGATCTTTTTTCCCTTTCATGATGTTCACTAATTCTACCATTGAATCATCATCTTCTGGTGTCTTGCAGCCTGTATCAGGGGCATCTTCAGTTTTTTCCCCCATGGCAAATCTATCTCATCAGGCTCCTTTGAAACTAACTTCCACGAATTTCTTATTATGGGAGATGCAGATCATGTCCATGCTTCGCGCATGTGCTCTTGACTATCATATTGATGGCTCAAATATCATTTTGGAGAAACTTTTGGCTGATGGTGAGATCAACTCGGCCTATACATCGTGGATTTGTGAGGATCAGATGATTCTCAGTTGGATTGTTGCGTCTGTTTCATAGGCAATCTTACCGCAAATTGTTGGTACAGTGACGGCTCAACAAGCTTGGGAAAAACTGGTTGCGGCTTATGCTACAACATCCAAACCGAAAATCCGTGAGTTGAAAGCCCAATTATTTAATTTGTGTCGTGGTTCTGACAATATCGAGACATATGTGCAGAAAGCAAAGACTATTGCTAACAAACTAGTTGCTTTGAAAAGTCCTATTACTGATGATGATTTGATTGAGTTTATCAAGGCTGGTTTGGGACCATCCTATCTGCCATTTACTCGTGCTTTGGAGGCTAGTCCTACTGATGTTTCTTTCGATGCACTTTATGGTATGCTCTTAAATGAAGAGCGATAATTGGAACTTGATGAGGCCGTTACAATTATGTCGTCTGCTCATTTTGGCCATACACAACCGACTCGACGTGGTCGTGGCAGAGGTGGTCGTGGAAGAGGTAATCGTGGACGTGGTAGAGGCTACTTTCCCTCTAACATAAATCGTCAATTCAATGCCTCTATACCAGGTGTCTCCCAACACAATTTATCATATATGAACACTACCACTTTGACTAGCTATAATTATGGAGGATTCGGACAATTGTCTCGTGTGTGTCCTTCTGCGAAATCTGAGAATGCCACACCTTCTGCTCCGTCCTCAAACCTTGCTGCCACTACCTCGAACTCTCCTCAGTCATGGTTAATGGATAGCGGCTCCACATATCATCTCACTGCCAATCTTGACAATCTTGTTATTCATTCAGAATATCAAGGTCAGAATGAAGTCACTCTTGATAATGGTTCTCGGTTACCTATATCTCATATTGGTAAATCATATATTGATGTTTCAAATAATCGCTTTCATCTTGAAAATATGTTACATGTACCTACTGCTACACAAAATATATTGTCTGTCAACTCGTTTGCTAAAGCTAATAATGCATCTATTGAATTTCTTCCTAACTCGTTTCTTATGAAGGATTTGGAAATGAAGGCCATCAAATATCAAGGACCGAGTAAGGGCGGTCTTTATGCCATCCCAACTGCCACTTTCAAGCTGTCCTTTCCTATGTGTTTATCTTTCATTGTGTCGTCGTCTAGTGATTTAAGTGTTTGGCATGCACGTCTTGGGCATGCTTCTGCTGCTACTGTTAGGAAAATTGTTCCTTGTCGTCATTTTAATTCAAATAAAAGTTTGTGTCATGCTTGTGCTGTAAGCAAAATTCACAAACTCCCATTTCCCATTTCAGACTATCATGCTACTGGACCTTTGGATTTAATTTGTTCAGATGTTTAGGGCCCTGCCCCGGTTGTTTCTAATGATGGTTATCGATATTATATTTTTTTTATGATCATTTAGTAAATATTCATGGATATATTTTTTGAAAAATAAATCTGATGTGCTTGATATCTTCCATCAATTTTGTGTAATAGTTGGAAAAAAAATTGGTCGTCCCATTAAGCAATTTCAGTCAGATTGGGGTGGTGAGTTTCAAGCTTTAACATATTATTTAAGGTCTAATGGTATTACACAGAGAGTGTCATGTCCTCATACGCCTGAACAAAATGGATGTGCTAAACGTAAACATAGACATGTAACTGAAACTGGTCCTGCTTTATTGCATCATGCTGCTGTACCTCCTCGGTTTTGGACAAATGCTTTTGAAATGGATGTCTATATAATCAATAGGCTCCCCACACCAATATTACAACACCACACACCTTTTGAGATCTTGTTTAAGGCTAAGCTTGATTATAGCTTTCTTCGTGTCTTTGGTTGTTTATGTTTTCCTTTGTTGCGTCCGTATAATAAGAATAAGCTTGAACCTCGATCAAATCCTTGTGTTTTCTTGGGATATAGTAAGACTCATAAAGGTTACAAATGCTTTGATCCATCGTTAAAGAAATGTTTTGTCTCTCGCCATGTTCTTTTTGACGAATCTGTTTTTCCTTTTCAGGCACGAAGTACTGTGGTTGCTTCTCCATCAACCATGACTGAACCTTCCCCTACAATCATGTTACATATACCTCAACCTGTTCCCACAGCTCAGCCTATCGCCACAGCTCAACCTGTCCACACAGCTCACCATGTTCCCACAGCTCAACATGTTCCCACAGCTCAGCTTATCTCCACAGTACATCCTGTCTCAACACCAAAACCATTACATACAAGGCATTCTCGATCTTCATCGTTGACTGACACATACTCGTCTAATTCTTCTCATGATTTTCCGGTTGACATGAATGGTTCTCACTCTGGTCGTACACTCCATTGGTGCCTTCTGCTCCACCACAAAGCCAAGTCGTCGTATGGTGACACGAGAACAAACAGGGAACTTAAAGCCAAAGCGTATTCAATCCTTTAATGCTTCCTCTGAAGTTGCTAAGGATCCTATAACATACACACAAGCTGCCTCATTGGCGCGATGCGATGTCTACGGAATATAATGCCCTCATTTCTAATGGCACTTAGCGTCTAGCTCCGCCATCCTCCTCTCAAAATGTGGTTGGATGTCGTTGGATTTTCAAAACTAAAAAGAATAATGATGGTACAATCGAACGCTATAAAGATCGTTTGGTGGCAAAGGGTTATAACCAGCGACCTGGTATAGATTTCGATGATACTTTCAGCCCAGTTGTCAAACCTACTACGATTCGACTCCTCTTGTCTATTGCACTTGCACGTAAATGGTCGATCGGTCAACTTAATATATCAAATGCGTTCCTTCATGGAAAGTTAGATGAGGTTGTATTTATGTCTCAACCACTTGGGTTTATTGATCATGCTCGTCCCGATTATGTTTGTCGATTAGAAAAATCCATTTATGGTTTGAAGCAAGCTCCACGAGTCTGGAACCAATGCCTCACCGATGCTTTGCGCAAGTTTGGTTTTTCGGGTGCCAAATCTAATAACTCTCTTTTTTACATGAATGATGGTTATGATAAATTATTTTTTCTCATATATCTGGATGATATTATTGTCATTGGTTCAAATGAAGCTCCTTCTTGATCGTCTCAATTCTCGCTTTGCCGTTCGAAATCTTGGAAAACTTCACTATTTTCTTGGGATGGAAGCCTCTTGATTGAAGACTGGACTTGTGCTACATCAAACCAAATATATTCGTGACTTATTGGAGCGGACTGGTATGTCCTCATGTAGTGATATAGCTACACCTTCGTCTCCTGCACATAAGCTAGCATTGGGTGATAGTGAGCCATTTAGTGATGAAACTTTGTTTCATAGCACAGTTGGGGCTTTACAATACTTAACCTTTACTCTCCCGGACATTGCCTTCTTTGTTAATAAGGTGTGTCATATATGCATGCTCCGACTCATCATCATTGGGCGGATGTCAAGCGTATTCTTCACTATTTGAAAACCACCTCGACTCATGGTTTGTTCTTCCCATATCATAATAGTCATAAGTTGCATGGTTTTACTAATTTTGATTGGGCAGGAGATGTTGATGATCGCAAGTCTACTACTGGTTATGCTATCTATTATGGCCCAACCCTTGTTTCTTGGTCTGCAAGAAAACAACGCTCCGTCTCTCGCTCGTCTACCGAAGTTGAGTATCGTGCCTTGGAAACTGGCACCGCTAATTTAATCTGGATACACAATTTAGTCTCTGAAATTGGCCTAGCAATACCTGACTCTCCTGTTCTTTGGTGTGACAATCTCAGTGCGACATATCTTACGGCTAATCCTATCCTTCATACTCGCACTAAACATATGGAGATAGATTTTTATTTTTTTTCGTGATTTAGTTCGTCAGAAGAAGCTTCAGGTTCGCTACATTTCTACGCATGATCAGGTCGCCGATGTTCTCACCAAACCGTTACTCAAAGCTAGATTTCGTGCTCTTCGTGATAAGCTGACCGTGTTTCCTAACCCAACTCAACTTGTGGGGGGATAATGAAGAATATATTCTAGTATCTATTAGAATTCTAATTGATTTATTATGATATAATTAGAGCACATATTCTAGCATATTCCGTTTCCTAATATATTTAGAAAACCTTTTATAGTCTGTATATATACTCAGTTATACTGTCAATAATATATACACCGATTCATATTTTTACAAATTCAATCACATGCATCTACAACAGAGATATACATCATGTGTCACGTAATATTTGCATGTCACAGTAAAGTAAAATATTCAAATATCAAATTAATGACAAATTTATGGTTTTCAAAGGTAGGATTTTATTTACCATTATTTCATTTTATTTTATGATAGAAGGATTCTTGAATGTATTTTATTAATAATTGTCGACTCATAGTTATGTCAACTGTCCATATATAATTCATATATGGATGAATGATCTATCCTCCAAATCAAAGAAAAAACCACGGTGAATATGAAGAATCTCCTCCATACTTCCACTACGAATAATATTTAATTGAAGACGCTTAAATGCAGTATCTATATATGTAGAACTCGAATAGTAATCACAAAGCGCAAGTCATAAAATTCATGCATGCAGCATCATGATCTCCTCGTTGCTTCCGTATTTTTTTTTAATAATATGCTATTTTTTATTAATTAATAAAAGATGGCCGAGTCAGTTTAAGTCAGCTAGCCTCGATCCGCCGGATGAAACTCTGCGAGAACCGTACGTGATAGGGAAGAGCGTCGTCCAAAAACCAACTACCGAAAGGGAAACCCCGTTACAATGGAAAATTATCAATGTGGCAAAATTTCAAAACACTGAGGTTTGTTTGAACAAAATTGAATTACTGCGAAAGAAACTGACATTTTTTAAGCCAATTAATCGAAACAGGTATATTGGTTCGATCTTGCAACAAAAACAATGAGTATTGATTTATCAAGGATTACCAAGAGGGAATACTTTTTTCACATTTGAATAAGCAATATTTATGAAGGATTATCAGGAGAATACGTACTTCACATAACAGAATATATGAGAAATGTTATATTCCTACAAAATTATGTAGGAATAGCGTTGCTTCAGAATATATTATGCCAGTACGTAAAATAGTATGAACATTATTTTGGTTCATTCGGTTTTATCCAAAACTCAATTATATAGAACCAAATTAATCAAAATAAAATGGACAATATTCTAACAAATCAAAATCAAACCATTTAAAAAATTTCTAAAAAAATTCTAAATTAAACCAAACCAAATCAGTCGATTTGATCATAATCATGGGTTCAATCATGGGTTAGATCGGTTTTTCCCACCCTATAGGCTATAAACATAGTCAAAATTCAATTAGAAACTTTCACGAAAAATTGATTACCAACCAAAGTCAAATAAAAATTCGTCACACAATCATTATCTCATAAACAATCATCCAACAGAATCATGGAATTTTATGGGGTCGTTGGAAAATGTATATACACGTGTCTAGTTGACTTATTCGGTTGCCAAATGCAATTTTGCTTTCGCCGTTTGGTCTGTATCAAATTAGCTTTCATTTAAAAGTTGGGGATCCGATCGTTAAAGTAATAGAAGTTTATAGCCTTTTATTGCACATTTAGAATACCATTTAATCCTTCCTTGCATTGCATCACTTTGGGATAACACAAAGTCTTCTATTGGCCTTCGAAAAGGCATGAACTCCCAATCAAGAAAACACGAAGAAAAGATCAAGGAGAAAGAAATGGCCGAATCGTATGTAAAACAAGCTAAGGAATACAGAGAAGCTCGCCCAAATTATCCGCCGGAATTGTTCCAATTTATCGCCGGAAAGACACCGTTTCATGATCTTGCTTGGGACGCCGGCACCGGCAGTGGTCAGGCTGCTCAATCTGTAAGTTTCTCTCGCGATTCAGGTTTTACTTCTCTTTTATACATGTGATCCTTGATCTGTCCAATTTCTACTTCAGTCCCTTACTTTTTAGTTTTTACTTTTTAATCCTTCTTTTCACTCAGCTAGCCAGAATCTACAAGAACGTAATAGCTACAGACACAAGCCCGACGCAACTCCAATTCGCACACAAACTTGCAAACATTCGTTACCACCAAACCCCTGCAACAATGTCCATACCAGAACTCGAACAATCCGATATCATTAAAGAGTCGTCAGTCGACTTGATCACCGTCGCGACGGCTATTCCACTGGTTCGATCTCCCAAATTTCTACAAACAAGTCAAATGGGCACTTAAAAAACCTAACGGTGTCATGGCAGCATGGACTTACACAGCGTTAGTGCGAATCAGCCCATCGGTCGATCCTCTTATCGAGAATTTTTATAAGGTTGATTGTGGACCGTATTGGAAAACTTCTAATATAGCTAAATTGGTTGATAACAAGTATAAGGATCTTGATTTTCCGTTTGATCCGGTCGACGGAGAAAATGATACGGGGCCGTTCGAGTTTGTGATTGGGGGGGAGATGGAGTTGGAGGACTTGTTCGTGTTGTTTAAATCTTGGTCTGCTTATCCAGCAGCTAAAGACAAAGGTGTGGAGCTTCTTGGTAATGATGTGGTTGAGAGATTCAAGTTTGCTTGGAATGAAGATGGGTGTAGCAAAAAGAATGTTGTGTTTCCTGTTTATTTACGAATTGGGAAAGTAGGAACTAGTACTTGATCAAATAATTTAAATTGATGCATGTATATTGCATACATCAATTTAAATTAAGATGGAAGTTCATGTTGTATTGACCTTATTGGAAAATTTTCATTGTGTTTAATAATGAAGTTTGTACCTTAATAAATGAAATGAGTGTTATGGTTTGTTATTTTTAGATACTAGAAAAATTTTTCATATATTTCTCATCACCAAAGATTTATTTTTTCGAGATTCCAACATTCAACTTCTATAGGAGGAATGCGATGTTTTAATCATTAGACTTTTGTTTTGATTGGAAATTTCGAAGATTTATATACTCGACTATGTTCCATCTAATAAAATCAAGTCTTTTACATAAATTGAGAGTAAACAAAATTAAACTGAAAGTTACATGCCACTGTTACAGTGTTATTAAAAGTCGAGATGCGAAAGGTATAGAATAGTTTGGGTTAATTTTTTGGTCAAAATTGACAACAGAGAGGCAATCAAACTTCTCTTATGCTTCCTTCAGATAATTATTCTACGGCCAAAATACAAAACACTTCGTCCTTGTCAAAAGTTATATTAGTTTTGTATAAAATAAATATAAATTTTTATATATAATTTATATTAAAAAATTTGTATTTAAAATATTTTAGGACGGAGAGAGTAATAAGTTAATAACAGTCTCCAAATTTTCTTCCTTCTAATTATACTATATATACATTCATCACCAAGAAATAGAAACATATAGGAAAAACAAGTTAAGAGAGAGAAACAATGGCACAATTGTTTATCAAGCAAGCAAAGCAGTATGCGGAGACTCGACCTAGTTATCCACCTGAATTGTTTCGATTCATCGCCTCCAAGACGCCGTTTCACGACCTCGTTTGGGATGTCGGCACTGGAAGCGGCCAGGCTGCTCAATCTGTAAGTCCCTTAATCTGATTTAAGTCCCAATTTCGACAAGATTCTGGATTTTTACTTTTCAGAAACAGGTTTCTTATTTGTATTGAAGTTTAGGATTGAGTAAAGTCCATCTTCCAGCTTAGATTGTTTAACTAGAAATTAATCGAATCAAAATAAACGACTCGATTCTGCTTAGAAAATCTGACCGGTTCTTAGCTAACTCACAGTCTCCATGCAGTTGATCTTAATTAGTATTATCTAATTTTACACTATAATGATATTTTTTGAAGGTATACACTACAATGATTGAATTTCTTTTGTTCAACACATTGAAATATTTTTCCATGCCATATTCAATTCAATGCCAATTCATTTCTTCTTCTTCTTTTCAGTTAGCAGGAATCTACAAGAACGTAATAGCTACGGACACGAGTCTAAAACAACTGGAATTCGCACGGAAGCTCCCCAACATTCAATACAAACAAACTCCTCCATCTATGTCAATTTCCGAGCTCCAAAAATCAGTATCTCCCAATTCCAGTGTAGACCTAATCACCATAGCTCAGGCTCTCCACTGGTTTGATCTTCCGAATCTCTATGAACAAGTCAAATGGATACTCAAGAAACCAAATGGAATAATCTCTGCTTGGTGCTACACCACACCAAAAGTCAACGACTCGTTCAATGCCGTTTTCGACCAGTTTTATGCTGTTGACAGCAAACCTTATTGGGACGCTAAGCGGAAATTGATCGATGAGAAGTATATGACTGTTGATTTTCCGTTCGTGCCTGTTGATGGAGAAAATGAGACAGGGCCATTTGAGTTTAAGACAGAGAAGGTAATGGATTTAGAGGAGTTTTTGACTTATTTAAGATCATGGTCAGCGTATCAGACGGCTAAGGATAAAGGTGTGGAATTGTTGAGTGATGATGTAATTGAGAAGTTTAAGGTTGCTTGGGATGAGGATGGTGTTAGCAAGAAGAGTGTCAAGTTCCCTGTCTATCTTAGGATTGGAAAAGTAGGAAATTGTGCTTAAATTTCTCTGTCACAAGTATTATAATTTATCAATAATTGCTGTGATTTTACTTTTGGGGATGAAGAAAACTATTGTGGAGAGATTTTTATCATGTAGTGTCATGTAGTGGTTCTTATGATTTTGAACTCCTCTATGAAATTCATAGTTTCCGAAATCGATAGCTTAGATGGAAAATAATTGCTATGGTTTTAGGTTTTAGAATGGTGAGATATATCATTAACGAATTCTGTAGAAAAAACGAAGGTGCGTGGCGGATACACAAGTGTGCTGGAGCTTGATCAAAATTCAGAAGGACATGACGGATTTAGGCGACGATTTGTGTGTCTACGGTCTACAGTGACCTACAAGGCTTGCTTCAAGCAATGGATGGATTCGTGTATTGTATACTGTACCTAATCTAATACTAATAGTACTAGGAGGAAATAAATTATAAAAATAAAATTTCATTTTGTGCTGACCTTATAATTGAAATTGATCTTTAACTAGTCAGTAGACCCGTCCGTTGAACGAAAAGTCCGTACTTTTGAAAATTAATAATTTAAATATATCATATAATAATTATTTGTATTAAAAATTATTAAATTTATATCAAATATTTTATCAAAAGGGAATTATTTTAATTTTATATCAATTATAATTATTTTGATTTTATTCAAAATCTACAATCCCATTAGAATCAAAATTTTATTTTGTTTTCAAAAATAATAAACGTAGCAAAAAGTAAAAATTACATATCAAAATTTGATTTGATAATAAAATTTATAATTGCATCTAATCAATTCAATTTTTCCTATTGTTTGAAATATAAGATATGCTCATTTTAATTAAAAATAGAAAAAAAATATAGTGAATTTTTATTAGAAATAATAGTTTGATAAAAAATTAGAAAGAAAATAATATATATTATATTTTGATTAGAAATATTTTTTTAATAATATGTCCGTTTGAATAGGAAAAAAGAAGATATGTCCGTTTTAATTATAAATAGGAAAGAATATAATGAATTTTAATTAGTAAAAATTATTAATTGTTTGAAAAATAAGATATCTCCATTTTAATTAAGAATAGAAAAAAAGATATAGTCGATTTATTAGGAATAATAACTTAAAAAAAATAGAAAAAAAATATATATTGTAATTTGATTAGGAATATTTTTTTTTAATAATATGCCCTTTTGAATACGGAAAAAAAATACATGTCCGTTTTAATTAGAAATCGGAAAAATAATATAATGAATTTTAATTAGCAAAAATTTTTTAATAAGAAAATTAAAAAATATATATAGTGTATTATAATTTTATTAGGAATAATTTTTTAAATAAATAATTGGTATATGATTAGGAATAAGTAATTGGTAGAATTTTATTAGGAATCATTATTTTATGGTAGTTTGGTTTCTTAATTAGAATACTAAAAAAATTAATATTGATTTAAAATTATAACTTGAATCCTAATTAAACTCAAAAATTTGATTTCTAATTAAAATGTCATGTATCTGATTTGACAATAAAATTTATAATTAAATTACAATTAGAACAAATTAAAAAAATTCTATCTATTCTATTCTAATATGTATATAAGATTACGTTCAATAATGAAATTTGTGCATTAATAATTGAAATGAGAGTTCTTGGTTCCTACTTTCTACACTCACACATTCATTGTAAGTTACAATTATAATACTACTAGACAGCATGTTCTTTTTAGATTCTAGAAAATTAAAAGGAATAGAAAATGTCTCATATATATAACTTCATTTTTTATTTTATTTTTTGATAAAAGATGTATTGTTATTATTATTACTTTAATTTAATTAAAGGTGGCATGTTGCATATCGGTTCAACTCTAACCAATCTCAACTTGTCGATTTTCACTTCCCTGAAATTCGCCCATGCTATTGATGACAGGTGCAAAATCTTTATCAACTAATTCCTGATTGTTATGCATCCCTTTAGATAATCCGGCCAAATACAAAGTAACAAAGCACATGTCTCTGTTAAAAGGTGACGACAACACTTTCCAAATTTTCTTCCTTTACTTTCCTTATTTGCATACCTTCTACATTCATCAGATTACCACCAAGAAAAAAAAAAGAACGGCACGATTGTTTATCAAGCAAGCAAAGCAGTATGCGGAAGCTCGACCTAGTTATCCACCTGAATTGTTCCGGTTCATCGCCTCCAAGACGCCGTTTCACGACCTCGCTTGGGATATCGGCACCGGTAACGGCCAGGCTGCTCAATCCGTAAGTCCCTTGATCTGATTTGAGTCCTAATTTTAGTTTAGAATCCAAGATAACTTCTAGGTTCGACTTTTGAGTCCAATGAAACTAATCATGTTCCTCTCAATTTGATATTTTGGCCTAATCAAGTGAAGCCGCTCAATTCTTATTAGAAAATCTGATCCCTAGTTTCTTAGCTAACTAATGTGATCGTTATTATCATTATCTAATTTTATATACTACAAGTATTGAATTTCTTTTGCTTTTCAACATAAAATAATTTGCCATTTTTTTTTATTCAGTTAGCAGAATCTACAAGAACGTAATAGCTACAGACACAAGTCCAAAACAACACGAATTCGCACATAAGCTCCCCAACATTCATTACAAACAAACTCCTCCATTAATGTCCATTTCCGAGCTCCAAAAATCAATATCTCCCAACTCCAGTGAAGACCTAATCACTATAGCTCAAGCTCTCCATTGGTTCAATCTTCCGAATCTCTATGAACAGGCCAAATGGATACTCAAAAAACCCAATGGAATAATCTCTGCTTGGTGCTACACCAACCCAAACGTCAACGACTCAGTCAATGCTGTTTTCGATCAGTTTAACAATGTCGACAGCGAACCTTATAGGGATGCTAAGCGGAAATTGGTCTCGAGAAGTATATGAACGTTGATTTTCCATTCGAGCCTGCTGATGGAGAAAATGATATAGGGCCTTTTGAGTTTGTGACAGAGAAGGTAATGGATTTAGAGGAGTATTTGACTTATATAAGATCATGGTCAGAGTATCAGACGGCTAAGGATAAAGGTGCGGAATTGTTGAACGATGATGTGATTGACGAGTTTAAGATCGCGTGGGATGAAAATGGTGTTAGTAAGAAGAGTGTCAAGTTCCCTATCTATCTTAGGATTGGAAAAGTAGGAAATTGTGCTTAAATTTCTGTCACAAGTATTATAATTTATCAATAATTGCTATGATTTTCAACTCGTCTGTGGAAATTCATAGTTTTCGATATCAATAGCTTAATTATATAAAAAATTATTATCAATATATATATATATGGAAAATAATTGCTATGGTTTTAGGCTTTATAATGGTAAAAAATATCCGAATGTTGGAAGATCCATACGAGATTTTGAAGCTCATGGTTTTCGAAACCGATAGTTTATACTCTCTCCGTCTTTAATTATTGCTGTTTTTTATTTTTTTAGATTCATTCAAGTAAAAAGTTGATGTATGATACATTTATTTTTTAATGAACCTCAAAAGAAAAAATGACAACTATATTCTAAAGACCAAAGGTAGTAATAGTATACAAAAATAAATGTCATTCACATTGAAAAAATTCTAGTTTTATATTGTTTTAGTGTAATTTAATTGTTTAATTAACTTTTAAGAGAAAAATAATCAAAAGGGAAGACCAAAAGAATCTATAAGGTTCAAACTGTCCAAATCAAATCATGTACAATATAAACTTGTCTATCAACCTCAAAATAAATAAAGAAATAAACTTGTCTATCGCCTATCGGCTCGAAGATGGTTCTTCCATGCTAACTTTTTGAGATTTAACCGAGCGGGTTCGTGAGAGGAATGGTGGAGTCAGGGTGAACCGCTATGGTTCCGGTTTTCCTTCCTGATCGAACCTCTCACAGTTAAAACTGTTCTTCCGTAGCCAATTTCCATCTTTTTCAGTCCTGTAACCTTTCTTTGTACTCCTTATTCTAGGAAATGCCATGGCTGTATGATTTAAACTAGGATTCACTAATTGATTTCGTACTTCTTCTGGTAATCGTAGAGTAAATCTTTCATAATTCTCGCATGAATGACCAGTAGAGTGCGATCGAAGAAACCATCGGCTAGACCGGCCGAATCGCGATGTCGACCCGAATGATTTTGATCTAAATGAATTTTTTACATTTACCCGGTTGCTCACATTTGACTGGTCAACCACGCAAATTGAAATTTGTTGGTTTTCGGCTTCATCAGGTCTAGTTTCTGACGGCGGGTCAACGTTTTGAACCGGATTGATTGAAATAATCTCACTCGGTTTAGGTGCCAAATTGGTGCGACAAACCGGACAGGTGTCGTGAAACTTCAACCAAGCATCAATGCAATCCGGATGGAACACGTGGCTACACGTAGGAATCAAACGCAGCGTTTCATCATCTTCGAACTCGTTCAAGCAAACAGAACACTCGAGCGCTTCTTGGCCAATCCTAATCCCTTTGACCTTTGAGTACAAGAAAGTTGGGAAAGATTTAATGATCGCTGCGTCAAGTCCACGCGCCACCCTCCCTGAAATGCCAAGTATTCCTAGCGGCGGATCATTCCTAATTCCTTGTAAGCCGCCGCCGCTGTGACGGCGGATGAGGACGGACAAAAATCCGACGAAGAAAAAGAAAATCACCATGATGATCATGACCAGTGCCACTTTCAGGTAGAAACTTCCCGAGAATGTCGGATACTCGTCGTAGAGCGACGGCGATGGTGGTGATGATGATTGTGCCATAGCTTGATGATCATGTCGGAAGGAGAAGAAGCAGAGGAGTAATAACAACAACCTGGAAATGGTAATTGAAGTGATCAAGGAGAATGGACGGCTGTGATTGACTTTAGATTGGAATGTCATCACTTGCAATGATTAATGAACTTAATTTTGTTGTGAATCTAATCTAATCATTCTAAATCTAATTATGATATTTGTTGTTGCTCAGAAAGCAAAGCATATAGTGTGATTAAATGAAAATATTGGCGATTTAAGCATCGGAGAAGCTAGAAATGGTTATCCTCAAGCCAAAGTCCACGCGTGAACTATAATATACTCCGTAGTCTTTTTCCGTGTGTATGCGGAAAATCATTATACAATGAATAGTCAACTTTAACAACTTCTGATGAGTACCAATGCAAATTTTATTTAAATATTTTGAAACGGGAAGAAATATTTCTTAAGAAATTTTTTAAATATCATTACACTAATTTTTTTTTCTACAAGAATTAATCATATAAATGTTTTTAATCGCTAAAATATACGAATATAGTAAAGTAATTTGTTTCGTCATTCATATGAAAAGTAAAACTAAATTTTTTTATTAATTATATGAAGATTTGTATTTAATCAACTGGTATGAACTTTTTTCGGATGGATAAAGTGATAGGAACTTAAAATTACGAGTTCCATATTAGATAAAAATACGAACTTGACCAAAGGTAGTATCCATTCATATAGATAAAATAATATATTTGAATTCTAATTATTTAAGGAGTTTCATGAAAAAGATTAAAAAAATACAAAAATAGAAAGAAGTATGGATTGAAATTGAGATCTAACTGTTTTACTATTGCATGTTACGCCACCAGGCTGCCTTCCACAATGAGAAGCATGTATGGAAAAACTTTAATTGATCAAAAAAGCACTGGGGGCAAGTGCCCCCACTTGCCCCTACATATCCGCCAGTGACCAAAATTGAAGTCAACTTTAACTGGATTCTTTCTTGCCAGGGATGATATTAGTAATTTCCCAATAAGACAGAAAAATAATACTCTGCTATGTGACATTTTTTTTTGTTACCTGTGAGATTTTAAGACTTTATAATCTCATTTAATATTTTCATACTCAATAGTCAATACATACAAACAAACAATACCATAGTCTCACAAACGTTTTGCTTGGAGAACTTTTTAGGACTTGAAGTCGTCAATTACAGTCTGTAAAATTATCGCAATTATTTATAATCTGAAATTATCGTTCTCAAAAAAATTAGATTTAATTATAAAAAAAAAATTAGAAAGATTTACATTATAATCATAATCGTTGGATCGGGATACGTTTTGCGTATCGATTTTTCGATTTTTCGTATAGGGATTTATGTATTGGGATTATCGTAGAATACTAACACATTTTTTATAAGCTTAAAATATATAATATAAAAGATATGTTACATATTAATTACCGAATAAGTGAGAAAAAATTAAAA
Source organism: Rutidosis leptorrhynchoides (assembly GCF_046630445.1). Classification (NCBI taxonomy): domain Eukaryota; kingdom Viridiplantae; phylum Streptophyta; class Magnoliopsida; order Asterales; family Asteraceae; genus Rutidosis; species Rutidosis leptorrhynchoides. The sequence goes on from NW_027266623.1 coordinate 71,693, forward strand.
TTAATCATCTATCATAATACTACCTCCGTCCCAAAATAGATACTAATTTTTACATATAATTTGTATTGAAAAATTTGCATTTATTTTGAGACAGAAGGAGTATCATACTATAATATAATCAATTTATAAGTATTACATCAATATATCATATCCAAATTTATTTCAAAAATTCACAACATCAAAATATTACTAAAAAATATTGCTATTTTTAAATCTTGTAATCATCTTTAAGATGGTTATTCTCATCACCATCATTTAAAATTATGAAGCATCCAACATCTTTATTAGATGCATCAGCCACATCTTCAATAT
>NW_027266624.1:0-71897 GCF_046630445.1 Rutidosis leptorrhynchoides
CTCTTTGTTCTTATTTTTCTTTGTCCACTGGTGTCGAAACAGAAGCTTAGAAAATTGTTATTGTGTTCAATTGGTTACGATTTCACAACTTTTTTTGCTTTTCTTTTTGTTATGTTTACTATTTGATGCTTTCACTTCATTCGGTTTTACAAAAACTTATTTATGTGCACAAATCGGTGTTTACAGCTCCCTGAACGTTTTGATGTGCACAAATTTTTAATATATGAGTATATTTGATTGCATATTTTGCAGTATAAGAAACCGTTCAGGGAGTTAAGGATACCATAATTTCTTCTAATGCCCATGGAAAACTAAGGTTTTTGATTTGGTATCTTTGATGCAGTTTCATCTTGGTATTTCGAAGATGTTGCAGATAGGACTACAAACAACTACACAACCAAAAGAAGGCATTACAAGAGCATGTGCTGGAGAAGGGAAATGAAGATAGTGGCTGTAATTGGTGGGTTGCAGCAAACTTAACCGCGTGACACCTTCTTTAAGCTTTTCATTGACAAGTGGCAACTAGAACGTTCTTATGGAGTGCAAGTACTCTTAGATTAGAAGGTTATCGTTTCGACAGCTCGAGTCAATGACAGTTTTAGAACTTAGATATCGTATTGAGGTGAGCAGAAATAAGGATTGCATATTGTTTGGCTTTTTCTTGTACCGCTTTGAAATGGTTCGTCAGTGAGGTGTACACTACGCTTTTTGTCCAAGAACTTGTGATTTTCAATGGATTTCTTATTGACAGGAGCGTAGGGGGCTCTGTCAAAGGTCCTAAAAGTGATCTCGTCTCTGCTTTGAAATGTTTTGTGGAGACTGATGTTGATGGTAATGTTCATATGGCCAAAAAAAATGCTGATTGAATATGGTCATATTTTTTGTTTATTTAGTTCAGATATATGTTCAGGATGTAGGTTAGGAGTGGAAGTTCACTTTGTATCTCATGACAATGTTTAGAAGATCCTCCATGTGCAGGTCAAAGTATAACAGAGAAAAATGAGGAAGTAACATCCATATCTGCCACTGGACACTTGATGAAAAGAAAGGCTAAGAATCTAGCTGGAGACTCAACTGAAAACACGTACAACTTTTGAAATCGAAGCTGACGTTGTTACATCTATGCAAAAAGTTTCAATCAAAACTGATGAACTTCCAGGTCCCACGAATACCACGTTAGCGTCTTTCTCATTATTCTCAAAAACATTTGTTTTAAATTGTCATTCGATTCTTTTGACGAGCTAATTTGGTTTACTGCACTTTCGTTGGTGGTTTCAGGAACAAAGAGAAAAATATCCTCAGATGCTGATGGTGATAAATAATTCCAACAATGATGTTGGTGTCAGTAGTCGGTTTGGGAATATTTCCAACAATTCCAACATGGACTGTTCTTGCACACAATAAACCTCAGAAAGATTGGGTTGCCTATAATCCCAGGACTATGAGGCCTCCTGCTCTCAGTAGGGACACAAAGTTTGTGAAGCTGATGTCTTGGAATGTCAATGGATTGAGAGCTTTGCTAAAGTTAGAGGGGTTCCCGCTCTGCAACTTGCTCAAAGAGAGGATTTTGATATCTTGTGCTTACAAGAGACCAAATTGCTGGTGAATATTTTCCTTATCCAGGTTTCGAGATCACATTCAAAAACTTTATTGCCCCAGATGTGTACATGGCAAAACTGGAACTTTTAACCATATCTTAACTTGAACAACAATAATCTATTTGACTTTGAAAGCATTGCTCACACAGGACTAAATTTATAGATGATAAACCGAGGATCTGGTTTAAAATACTGCCAATTAACTACCTCAGAAGACAAAAGTCATGGCCATTTGATTGCGTTCATGACCTACAGATTTTTAGTATGTGTATGTTCTCCTTTTTCCTGACAGTCAAATCTTTTTATCTTTGAAACAGGAGAAGGATGATTAATCGATAAAACGGACCCTTATTGAGGGCTATGATAATACCTACTGGTCATGTAGTGTTGCCAAACTTGGTTACTCTGGAACAGCAATTATCTCACGGGTATGCTTATCGTCTTTGATGCACATCCACAAATCTTGACTATCTCTTGTCTTGCGAAAAAAGTAATTGCCGAAAGCCATTTTCAAATTGTAAATATGGGTTTTAGTGTGGGCCATCTTCCATAACTTCACGTTATTCTGCCTATGTATTTTCGAAACTATGTGATATCAAGCTGCTAGCATCTTTGCCTACGGCTATGAGAAGTATTTGGCTTGTGGTTGTAAATTGAAATGAGCAGAAATGTTAGTGTCAGAGATAAGATGTTGAGTTCGATTATATTCGTATTTCTCTCTTGCATGTTTGAGACCAATTATTATATACAACGATTTCAAGACAATTATTATGAAATGGTAACTAAAAAAAAAAAATTCCTTACATGCTGCTGATGTGAATGATTTCGTTATTGAAGTTGTATGTTGCAGTTAGAAGCATTTTTTTTTAGAAAAAAAAAAAAGCATTAGGAATTGAAGTATTTTGATGTATGGCCACCTTGTAGCAGTTTGTGTGGAAATGAAAGTCCTTGAAAATGAACCGTTAGGAATTATATTTACACTTAACTATTCAGGTATTAATTGTGTTTTAACTCAGTGATAGGATTGATATTCGAAACATGATGTGGAAGATAATTAGCAAGTGAAATACATATTAGTTTTGCCATCTAAAACGAGGTTTGTTTTAGAAATAACATGTAATATTAAATGAATGAAGCTTTCTCTGCTCTGTTAACCTAAGCTAACAGAAATAGAGAGAATTGCCATTTGCCAACAATGGCAATGGCAGCAGAAATTTTCTTTGATTTGGAAATAGTGTTACACAAGGAAGTTGGCTCATGTGCCATAAGAATATTATCAAAACTGTTTCGGCCCTTAACAAACGCAGATTGTATTGGGCTAATTAAACTATTCAACACCCCACTCAATCTTGTTGTCAATATTTTCGTAATAATTTTATACACTAATGAATAGCAGGCTATAGGTCTATAATCAACTAAATCAGCCGGATTGTCACATTTTGGAATGATGGTTAGTGCAGTAGAACTAAACTGTTTAGCAATCTTAGAATAACGAAAAAAGTGTTGAACAACCAAAATAACATCTTTTCCGACAATACTCCAATTTTTCTTAAAAAACAAGCTGTTAAAGCCATCGATACCTAGAGCCTTATCGTTTCTTATGCCATTAAGAGTGCCAAGAATCTCCTCTTCAGTGACGGGCATACACAGATTTCGAGCTTCCTCCACTGTCACCAACTTCCCTCTTTGCACAATATCCGGATCTAAATTCTGTCGACCCTCAAAGCTTGTACCCAATAAATTTGTGTAAAATTCCACCATTGTCGCACTCATAACTTCCTGATCAGTAGACACTTCTCCAGACGCTAAACAAGAGCCGAGTAATGGCGTTTTTATTCTGTCTACGTTTAACTGAGTTGTGAAAAACCCTCGTATTTGCATCACCCTCATTTAACCAATCAATACAGGCTTTTTGTTTATAAAAATCAGCTTCTAACGTCACCAATTCTTTGAACTTCAGCCCAACCATCCTCTCTTCATCTTGTAACTCCCTGTTAAAGGGGTCTGCTTGTAATTGTAGTTGAAGAGAATCCAGTAACACTCTGAAAACTCCCGTTTGTTCAAACCCCTCAACTTTTGTTTAACAGTTTTCAATTTACACCATAGTCCATACATTGGATTTCCCACAGCTTCTACACTCCACACTTCAACCAGCAGAGGGATAAACTCACTACTAGCCATCCACTTGTTATAAAAGTGAAACGCCTTAGGTCTTGGGTTACGAAACTCCTCCAAAGTAACTACCAATGGGGAATGGTCAGAAACCCCTTCACTTAGCACATCATAAAACACCCCCGAAAACACTTCCATACACGCTAAGTTCCCTAAACATCTGTCCAATTTACACCATACACGAGCACCAGCTTCATGCCTATTATTCCACGTAAATAGTGGACCTTGGAAGCACATTTCAAGAAGGTTTGCTGACACTAATACATCTTCAAACTCAGTCGCTGCGTCCATATCAAAACCTGCACCACCTTTCTTCTCTTCTCCTCCCAAGACCACATTAAAGTCTCCTTGAATAACCCACGGCAAGGTAACAAAATTCCCTTCCCTAATAAAAAATTCCCACAATAGTCTCCTCTCCTCTACTGTGTTATGAGCATATACTATGGTCCAAACAAAATCCTGATTGGCATTCTTGACTAGACAATGCACCCATTGATCAGTCATGTCTAATACTTGAATGTCAACCTTACTTTCATCATACATCACCCAGATTCTGCTTACTCTAGACAGCCATGAATTATGAATTAATTGCCACCCACGCAGCTGAACACCACGCCATACATCACCTACATTCACCTCTCGGACCTTATTCTCCAAAATACCACAAGCCACTAAATTCTCTACCACAACCAGATGCTTGCACTCTGATTGCTTGTAGGCTTCATTGAGCCCCCTCACATTCCATGTACCAATTCGCATCCCTTATCGAGCGGCTTGAGCAAAGTTTTGGCTCTTAGCCCCAATCCCACCTCATCCCTGGATCGTACAGGCACCTCCTCCCTACTCAAAATCTGCCACTTATTTTGTTTAATGACCACATTACTAGCTCCCGACTTCTGCCCTTTGGCCTTATTCCTCCTGAGTTCTTTTTGTTTACTACTGGACTGAACTTGCCATTCATTTAGATTAGGAAACTCCTCTTTACCTCCCATCACACTAGAGCTGCACTCTTCAATGAAAATTGCAACTGTTGTATCCTTCTTTACACCAGAACTTTCACACAACTTCCAGAGCTACCTCTGAAACAACCTCCATCTCCACAACCGGTTCGAAAAGCAATGGCTGAGACACTTGTTGCTTATCTTCTTTTCCTGTCTCTTTAGAAAACGACAATTCCCGATTTCATGCCCCAACAATTTACAATGTCCACACACTACTGGCCTCCAGTCATACTCAATCTCCTGTTCAAATACACCTCCCTTACCATCTTCAATGGTTACCACCGAAGGAAATTCCCCTCTAATATCCATTTCAACAAGTATACTAGCATAACTCATTTTAGAACGGCTAATACTACACTGATCAAGCATAACAGGACGTCCACAACTACTGCCAATAATCTCCAAACTTTTCTTGGTCCAAAACTAAATCGGAAGTGCAGGAAGTTTAACCCAGATGTTCAAATGGGAAAGTACCTCAGCTTTTAGATCCATGTTTGGACTCCACTCCCTCATCAACACAGGTTTCTTATTGAAAGTAACTGGTCCAGCAGCCATCACTTGATTCTTTCCTTTAGCACTGTGAAAGTTCACCAAGAAAACCCTTCTCTTCAATTGATGAATCGAAGAAAAGCCTAATCGGAGCCAACGATTCTTGACAAAACTCTCCATAGTATGCAAAGGTGGCCCATCCTCAAACACAAACAAGACCAACGAATTCCTCCACTTCTCCTCTTCATTCTTCACCACCATCAGATCGAGCCGAACAACTCGTCTCCCATCACGTTCCAAAGGCGGAACGTACTTCAGCTCCCCATCATCATCCTTCTTTGTTCGATTCCCACGCAAAGCTTCAACCCACGGTCGATTCTCCATATCCAATGGATTTCCGATGTTCAATTTCTTCTCAATAGCAACCCCAGATCTCTCCGTACGTCCTTCCCCAGCATCTGAGCTTCAGATCCAGGTGAATGAGAGCCTCCCTGTCCATCCATTTTCCTCCTCAAAGGAAACGGCGTACGTTAGCATAATCTAGCGTATCGTGCGCGCCGAGAAAAATGGTAGGAGATATTTCTAAAGGCTAGAGAAAAAGTGTGAACAATTGAAAATGTTTTTTTTGTAGTCGTGACCAGCCACATCTACCAATACGCTTCCAACACTAATCCACAAGGATTTTTTGGAAGTCACTTTCTTCACATGGTTCTAATGCATGCTTGCCGGTATTGTTTTAGACGAGAGTCTAAAAGAGCAATTATAGTTGTGACCGGCAGACCTTTTCTTGCATGGAGAGTTAGACCAACTCGAATCATACCAAAGTGAAGGTGCGAATAACCATTTTGTTGCCATAGACGCGACAATTCTTCTGGGATGTTCAAAAATATGAACTGTTCTTCTTCAGTGGCTGGTACTTGACAAGATGAAACTTGCTTGACTGTACATATTCCTTCACTCGATTTTTTGAAGAGGATTTTATTAATTGAGTAACACCTCGAACGGAAAAAAAATTTGGTTTTCTAATAAATATCTCATAAGAGTTTACTAAGGGAAGGGTAGTTTCAGGAAGTTGATCTCCTGAAACATATTCTATTTCATATAGGAAATCTATTTTGGAGGAAGTGGAACTATTTTTCTTGGGAATAATAGATATAGTAAATTTAGTGTCGATTGTTGAGAGGGTTGATGATGATGTCATATTTTGAAGATATCTATTTTTCAATTTCTCATCTATAATCATACATATAAGCAACCATGCATAAAGAGACGATCATATAATAGTCAAGATTCTAATACCAGTAACGGATCTTATGGGACACCAATGAAACATAAAATATTGCCATTTAATCGTACACATTTGATTTAGGATAAAAAAGATAGCCATGAACCTTCATAATGTCATCTTTGTAAGGTGCATCAAGTGTTGTTATTCTCATTAGCTCACTCGTGCAACTCAGTCTAACAAATCATTTCAGAGCTCAGATTCAATCAATGCTTTCATTAAAGGAAGAAGTGCCCCTTGCATTGATCTTGAAGGCATTTGTTCCATGTTCTCAATCAATGATTCCACTCATTGAAAAGACGGAAACAAGGACTACGATGAACAAGCTTGGGCCTTTCCAATTCTAATTATCAGCAGATCATTTGCTATCGAAGAACTACAACCTATACTAGTCAAATAAAGTGCAACTATCATAACTAAAGGATTCTAGAAAAATTAAGAAAAGGATAAGAAAACCTATTTTCAGTTGAAACACTACATTATTACGATGCGAGTGCAAGCGTGACTGCCTAATAAAAAACAAGTGAAGAGAAAAAATCCACCTTCAAGCCCATCTAAAATCTTAATTCACAATTGACTTCCATTGATGCAAAAGTGCAAAAGATAAGTAAAAATCACAACAACAGAAGTACAAGCGAATTCAATGTTCGAATAAGAACAAAAAGTAAGTAGTGGAATATTTTCAATCCCTTTTTGAACCTTCCAACAAAAGAAGGGAAAAATCTACATAGAGAAAAATTACCCGCACAGAAAGCTTATGCCCACTTTCCTACAACTGACAGATCACTTCAAGGGACTCTTTCACCTGAATGCCGATGCTCCAAGAGATCTACTTTCGTTTGAAAACCTTGGAGCACCTCCCACAACAGTGCTCCATCTCTCGATGGACACGGCTATTGTAGGAGATAAGCCCCTTTCTCCTTTAAACACCGTATCTTTACAGTGTTGGCATGTCCAGGTTGCAGCAACAGGAGCAGCAGCTTGAGGCGCCTCTTCCTCTTCTTGTGCAAGTGGCTGAGGTGCCTCTTCCTCTCCGTCATCACCTCTGATGACAGCAGCTGCCAGCAACGCTGTAAGTGCAGCAACACCAACACCTATTCTGATTGACATGGTTCTTGGTGAGCCTTCTTCTCCTCCTCTTTGGAACTTATTCCCTCGATGTTCCTACAAGATGAGTAAAACATTTCGGTCCAGCTCCCCTTACTACCACAGTCGAAAAGGGATGTAGTTTTTTTTTTTGGAAAATAAACTAACAAAAGAATATATAGAAAAACTTACAAGTCATATAAAGGGAGATTGCCAAGGTGAATTAAAGTGCCACTGAATTGGTTCTGCTGCAAAAATCTGCAAAGACAACAAAATGAGAGAGTGAATTCAAATTAGTAAAAGAATCCTTTCCTAAAAATTCCAGAAAGATTGATGTCAAACTCACAGTCTGCCAAGACTTGATAGAGATCCAAAACAACCCGGGGGATCTCCGGAGAAGTTATTAAAAGACGGATCCCTGCAAAAATCCCACCTATTCAGTTTAGATCTTGACTTAATCTTGCATGATCAAATAATATTAATCTGGAATACAAGATAAGGTTATGCAGATGAACAAAGAAGGGTTTTCAGTCCTATAGATATACATACATTTCCTTTAGATTTGATAAGCCAGCAAAAACATCACCAATGGTTCCAGACAACTCATTATGGTTGATATTTCTGCACAATTCAAATTGGGGCTCGATGAAGTAACATACACATAGAATATCCATTAAAAAGACGTCAAGTATAGACGAACTTACAGGACTTGAATATGTTTCAAGAGAGACAACGAGTGAGGAAGGCTTTGGCTCAAGTTGTTAAAAGCCAAATTTCTGCAATCAGGACAGAAAAACATAAAAATAAAAATTTCTCAGGTTCCATGGCAACGCTGCCAACGCATAGCATATGGAATCAAATCACCATGTGTCTGGAATCATACATGTGAGTGGCATTCAATGGCAAGGTATTTGGAATTTCACCCTTGATTCTATTACAGCTAAGATCCCTGATCAAACAAAGCAATTAAATAAATTGATGTATCATGCTTACATTTATAAATTCCCTGACATGAAAAAATCAGTCAGTCACTTACAGATGTTTCAAGCTCTGGAAATCGGAGAGATGGTATCCGAGAGATCCAGTCAGGTTTAGTGAATGAAGTGTTTTGCAAAATGCCATGCATTGCAAACAAACACGGTTAAGTTTCCGGAAAACGCCATGCCATGAAGCATCAAAAACTCAGGAATCTGAAATTGACAAATAAATTATTACTTACGAATGATTAGTAACATGTTTATGACAGATGATCCAGAGCATGAAACTCCTTCCCAAGACTCGGTGCACGGATCAACACCAGCATCTAATCTCCATCCTTTTAGCTCTACCGGTTCGTTGAGTGATTTATACAGTTCTTTAAGAGCCGAGACTGCAAAAGTGATCACAGCAGTCGCACTAACATTCATGACAATAGTTCAACATAAAAGTAACAATAAATAAACCTAGCAAAAATTTCAATACGCACGATCTACGATCTGATTGGCTACTGAGAAAAATGGAACTACGGGAGGACAAAAAGATTCATGAGAAAATTGGAGCTATTAACGATTTTTATTGGCTTTCAGATCAACAAAACAGACTAAAAGCGTAATAATCATATGTTGCTCACACGAAGAAGAAGAACATTTGTGCGAAAGAGAACGCAATCGATTTGGACAAAAAAAAAAATCAAGATCGTCAACTTACTGTCACGAGAATGCGTGTGCTGTACAGACTCAGCAGCAAGCATTAGAACGAAGATATAACGACGGTGGAGCAGACGTAGAACCAGCGATTTTCCATTTTCTCGGGAATATTGATCGTCGTCCTGGAAAAGAAATGCACGAACGAGAAAACAACAGTCAGTTGAAGTCCAATCTTCCAGAACTTTCTACACTGAAATACTTCGACAAATAAACGTTTGGTGGCCGAGAAAGTGGAGGGAGATGAAAGAATTTGGGGAAAAATCTCTGTTGAAATTATGGGCTTTGGACGAAGAAGTCGACCGGAGTATGAGACGGAGGTTTCAATTCATCGGAAAAGAGATTGCAAGATTAGGGATTTCATCTTGAAATTTGGGGTTGAACGTTGAAGAAGATGAAACAAACGGCGTCGTTCTATCCTTGGCTTTCCTTCGTTTTTGTTTCAACTGAATAAATAAAACGACGTCGTTTCATTCTTTACAATGAACGACGTCGTTTTGGTCTGGTTAGACAAGCCGAGCTCGATCAGCCACAGCCCAATTGCTTCCGCTCGGCCCACTTGCTTCAGCTTCGGCCAGATTCGTCAGCTTCACTCCTTCCGTCAGCCCAGCTCCATTTCAAGTCACCTTCACTTCAGCTGGGCCTCGCATCTCGTCAGCCCGTCATCAGCTCAGCCCAAACCGAAGCCAAACACACACACAGCATCAGTTGCTTGCACAGCAAGCAACTGTCATCTTCTCCAAATAGATTGCTTCCATCACAAGCAACAATCAATCATCTCAAATCACCACCATGCTTATGACAAACCAACTATTCCTACACACTCCAAGCATGGTTTAACCATCCCTAGTATGGGTTTGATTGTGATGATAGCATAAGTATGGGCTTAGATTGGATAGTTTCTTGTACTAGTTTCTTTCATTAGTTTTAGAAATTTGTAGTATAAATAGAATAACATAGCATTGTAAAATCAAGTTGAAATCATTAACAAGCTAGCATCTCTCAATTCTTGTGTTCCATCCCTAAATTTCAACAATCTCTGCAAATATTCGGAGATGAAAGAAATGAATACAACAAAAATTGCTCGTAACTGAGCCGCTTGAGTGACGATTTGCATGACGTCGTCGCACTTTGTGTATGTGAAAAATCTCTGCAAATATTCGGAGGAGGGAAATTATCGCTAACTACAAATACCGTATTATTAGCTTTGGCAAGGTTCCACGTCAGTAGGATTAGTGGACTTAAAGAAGTCAAACCTAGGCTGTAATGGTCAAGGCAATTTCCGGTTCATTAAGCAATGACGGTTCATTCCAGAGATACCTTTTTCGAATCCGAATCAACGATTCCAATTGATTGAATCGACGATCAACTAAACAATTAATTATTAATTATGGAAATTTATTAAAGTGTGTTGTAGTAGTTTGTATAACGTGGGCTTTTTTAAAGTGTAAACATGTTTCATTATAACTTAGTATTATGAGATCTCATTGAGTATCCATTTTGTTAAAAAGAATTTGGACATAGACGGAGTTAATGGATGGGTCGGCCCTGTCCATAAATATAATTAAGAAAGGAGTCAAATAATACAGCAAGATCCACCATTTAGGTATGTCCTACCCATAAGATATGCCAATTTTATTATTTATACATTGGTTTGTATAGTTTAGAGTAGATAATATATATATATATATATATGCATATTGCAAAATGCTTGCTTAATTACAAAGTGTTTTTGTGAAAATGAAATGCATATTGTCATGTGCACACGTAGGAAAATGAACTGTTTTTATTTATAGGTAGCAAAATGTCATCTTTTACATGAAATAAAACTTCTAAAAATTGTGGGAAATGTGGTACGGACAGAGTATAAATCATCATTTCGTGCCATAGATGCTTACGGGTGAAGGGATTGAGAAAGAAAGAAAAAAAAAACGAGTATGGGATTATCACAATTTCATTACCAACTGTCTACTTGTTTTAATTTTAATATTTGTTTTTTAAGGCATTTTATTGGTTAAAACGTTACATCTGCTTCAAATGGTATGTGCTATGTAGAATTACATTCTTCAATCTCCGCTATCTCTCAAAGTTACTCCACTTCAAATCAGGAAGACTGAACTTTATACATCTAACGTTTACTGTCAACAAATTGTTAATTACCCCCACTTATTAGTGTTTTTGTCCAACTCTGTCCAATCTCTTTTGTCCAAAAATCAATAGGCTAGAAAGGATACTCGATCGATGTTTTCCTTCACATTTTTATACCCCCTCAATCCGTAAGTCTTCGTACCAACAAATCACCCTTAGCAAGGAGAGTTACAAATGGCAACCTTCATGTCACTTCTGTCCATTGTGTATCATCTATGTTCTTAACGATAGAAGAGTATAAAAAATGTGAGACAAAAATGTCGGAATACTTTCTAACGGGAGATAACAGAGGGTAAAAATGTCGCAAATATGTAAACCAATAAATGATGGGGGTATAAAGCTCAATTTTTTATTTTAACTTATTGACCCCTAAGATCCGACGCGTAACTCTCCATTGAATGTAAGTATCACTTGTCTCGCCACATATGAATTGAAGAATTAACTACACAGGGATATGAAAAACATGAAACAAAAACAATAGGGGAACTTTTGTAGGAGAAAAACATTAGGGTTGTATAAACTATAATTTTCTCACTTCAAAAGATCTATCAAGTCCACCTATTTTTGACGAAAGATCCAAGTAAGTATATATTATCTCAATGAGTAAAACTTAACAAAATGTTGATAACTAGCAATATACAATATATATTTGTTTATGGTAATGCTAATTAACATATTCAGGATAATTCTACTTTGCTTTGGAATAATAATAAGTTAGTTTTAACGCGGCATTATACATCTAAGGGTCATCTTCGTCAGGTCACATAAATTACTCTGTATGACATTAATAGGGTTTCTCTTTTATTTCTTAGATGGCGGCTAGATTAACTTGCACTCATCCGTAGAAAAAAATCTTCTATTCGAACAAGGAAAAGTTGGTTGTGCGACAAAATTATTCATAAACTAAATAATTGCACTTTTGCCTTAATCATCTTCGGTTTTTTTTTTTTTTTTTTTATAGCAAATCATCTTCGGTTACTGATTAAACTGTGCGGATATTGCCGATCGTCAATTATTTTAACTGGATAACAATGTGAGTACGAATTTCTTATTGTGATTATTATAGTTAATATTATCATATTCTTTTGAATTGTGACTCGTGAGGGTAAAATTCATCATATTAAATAAAAATATTGTATTTTTTACCCTTATCGTTCAACACTCATACCGTTTTAATTCCCTATGATTTCCATCATCGAATACCATCGTCACTATAGTTTATCAATATTAATTTATACCCTTTCACTTGTTGAGTTTGACATATGTGACATTTTGTCAAAATATACCAATATAAATGCAATGTGGTATAAATATTGATAAAATGATAATGCCTAGTGTAGTTTTGGTGACCCAAAAAATGAGGGTGTCAAAATATAGTGTAGTGGCAAAAATAGGGGTACATAATACAATTTTGTGTATTTAGTTCACATGTGAATATAATAGTTGCATTCGCATTTTTTAATGAAGAACACTAACGATTTAATTATGATTCTTGCCCGTTGTTATATTTGATTATGTATGACAATGAAATGAATTTTCTTACACTTGAACTTATATTTTGTCATGAAATTTTCATATGGTATGCGGACATTTCATGAGTATCAAGTTGCTTGATTGGACATGTGATGATTGTTTATCATTTTTTATTGTTATTACGGAGAAGAATATTGGATTTTATGATAGTATGTGAAAAGATAACAACGGTTTTCATGGAAATATAGGTCAAACATTTGCCGGTTCTATCACAAAATGAAATGCATATATGGAGAAAGATGCAAATTTGTTCATATAAGTAATGAAGAACTAATGGGACGAGAAATGAGTACAAGGTCAATGCCAAGGTCGTCAACCCATAAAACAGAACTTTGTAGGAATTGGGACTCTAGTGGCTATTGCTCATATGGCATGTCGTGCAAATTTGCTCATGGACAATCAGGTATATTTTTTATTTTTAGCTATATATATTTTAATTTAATATGTATTGACGTTTATAATAATATTTGTTAAAATTGTTATATGAGTGTTATCATCATTTACCTTGAATAATGTTTTTAACATCATTTTTTTTCAACGATTTTAGACTACACAAAGAGAGATAGTCTTCCCTCATCCTAAACAATTCAAAGAATTGCGTCCCTAAAGAGTCGACCCCTTGACCTTCAGGATAAAAGTCCACCCGATAAACACTAGACCAACAGCCCCTGGTTATGTTTTTAACATCATTTTTACAGAGACTTAAATGATATTATATTTTGATGCTATTTTTCTTAGTATAACTGATTATACATGGTGATTGACCTTTCCAAACTATTTGGATCACATTGTAAGAAAGTGGTAATAAATTTGAAACGGATAGATTTCCTTAAATAGATATATACAATTTAATGTGTATATTATTATTTTTATAAGTATTTATTGTGCATAATTTTGAATAATTTGAGTAGCCCTAATCTGCGGATAACAAATTGTGTTTTTTGTTCTAGAGCTAGAAAAGTTTCGCAACTTCTCTCCTTTAGAAGCTGAGGCCACACCAACAACTAGCAATGATGCTAGAGGAACTAGCATCGAAGAGCGTCCGGTAAAAAAGTTCAAGTTTGGCACATTAAAGACAAATATTGGTATTTATGGTGACTGGATTTGAAAATTTCTACTCAAAATAAGTTTTCGATGTTAAAAAAAATTGAATCGGGATCTATGTAACCTATAAACTTAAATTTTATAAAATGTTTGCATTGCATACATTATGATATTTTGGTTAATTTTATGTTCCATTTACATTTCAACTTTATCACTTCATGTTTTGAAGAAAATGATTTTATTATTTAATTTCCTTTTTAAAAGTAAAAAAGTTACATCTTATCACCTTTTCCTTTTTCTATAACTATAGTGATTTGAGAATCTAGCTAGTAAGCTTAGCTTATACTTTATGTGAACTCTAAACACTCAATTTGGGCTGAAAATTTTCTAAAAATTGGAAACATATTCGATCGTCTTGTTCTTTTCCGCTCAAAACAACCATTACAGTTTTTTCGACCAATTTTCCAACGATCATAACTCGGTCTTCTCTCATTAGAAAATTATGTTATTTGGATCATCAGAAAGAAGAGTATTTGAGCTTCAATTTGTGTACCAATTTCTTATATTTTGGTTCACTACAACGTCCTAAGAATCGCTTGCAAGTTGACTCTGGTTTTTAACCGAGAGTTAGTTTTCATCAAATTGTCTCCTTCTCAAATTTTCTTATTGGCAATCAAGTTTCAGCGTTTCACCACTCTGATTTGCCATCAGTACCTGTTACTCTAGGTTTTGAATCAGTAAAAGACTTTTTGATTATACGATCATACCATTAATATTGCTAGAACGAACCAGACCGGTCTAATTGAACTATTTCCTTCTTGATGTTGTTTGTCATGGTGTGGTTGGTTGCTTATATTAGAGATTTAGAGGTGTATTGTTCACCAAACACAGCTAAAAAAGGAAGTAGAAAGGATGACTATAAGAAAAGGAAAAATGTCCTCACATGTCCTTAAACTGTATATATATGGATTAACCCGCAGATCGCAGTCCCTAAACTTTCAAATCATAACTACCAGATCTCTAACGTTAACTCTTCGTCAATAATGTTGAGTTGGACAATAACATGGGACAACTTCGAGTAATCATTGGGTCCTTTTTGTCCATGTGAGCGTCTAGTCAACAAACACGAACTGATTAACCAAAAAAAATTCTCGTGAACCCTTGATTGAACCCTAGTTAACCCTTAAAACAACACCACCACTTCCATCACTATGGCCCACCACCTTCACAACCACCACCGCTGGCCACCATCGGCCACCGCCTCTAACCATCCCCTCCGAACATTGACCATCGCCTCCGACCACCACCAACGCCGACCACCACCAATTTGATTCCAGTAATAATTTAAATTAGGAAATTTTTTTATCGTAGATTAAAAATATATATTGTGAAGAAATCCGTTATATATGTAATTATAGAATTTGAATGAGAGAATTGAGTTGTCTTTATTTTTAAACTTTGATTGTGTTTCTAAATTATATGTTTATTGTAATAGGTATATAAAAATAATTTATTTATATTAGAATAATATCCATATACATTCCTCTACAACAAAAATTAGGTAATTTTTTATATCTGACGAAATTTCAAGTAGTAAATTAGTTATAAAAGTATTGCTTCCGTAGCATTTTAAAAAAAGAAATAACTATTTCCAAAAAACATTGTACAATAATTAGATTAGATTACGCAGTAATATACTCTCCGGTCCACTTCAAGTGTCTCGTAAGGAAAATTACGAATCTTCAAAAAATAATTAATGATAGAAAAAGTAATTTGTCCGTCTATTATTTATTATGCAAAAGTCATTAATGTTTATTCAAAATAGAATATTTATTTAAATAAATACAAAAGTAAGGCTGGAAAAAATAGCTTAAATATGCATAGATTTCATAAAAAGACACTTGAAGTGGACAAAAATAATTTTTTATTACGAGATACTTGAAGTGGACCGGAGAGAGTAATTAATTATTTGTAATCAACGACAAATTTTTTTATATTATTACATTACAATTGTGCGGAATGTACGACTCCAACCCTTACCTCATGAATGAAGGAAGGAATGCTCACCGATTAGATCAAGCCGTGATGTGCTTCAATGACAGTTGTTGTGGTCCAATACTACCATTTTTTTATACAGCTAGCCAACTATATAGTAAATAAAACTTATATTAAACTGTATTCTATAAATTTTTTAATTAAAAATCTTGATAGGGTTTTTACTCCTCAAATGTAAATCTTATAATAATAATGCCATGCGTGTGCTCTGGATGAAAGCACGAGTTCGAAGTGAGCTAAACAATAGCAAAGGAATGAGCATGAGGTGCCACGTCACTTTGGCTGGCCCCGGCAATGTTTCTGTTTCCCGACTGGCGACGGTCATTCTGTCGATATTTATCCATCATCCATATTTTTATTTCATAAAAGGAATCATCTACGTTTCTTATAATAATATTTTTTCCGTCCTAAATTATTTTTATTTTAAATTTAGATATAAAGTTTGACAAATTTAAAGAACATTAATTATGTTTATCTATTATACCCGTACAAATTTCACCATCGCCACTCTCATGTCTTTCATACATTCTCCTACACCATCTTCACTTTCATATTTCATGAGAATTTTTTAGTCTATATAATATTAAAAAATGAGTTTATAAACATTTTTTTTCCATTTATGTAAAATCACAAATATTAACATTTAATTTAAGACGGAAAGAGTATTGTTTATGTGATAAAATTAAACTATAAATAAAACAAATTATTGTTGCAACGAGTTTGAGTGTGCTCAGACCAAAATTGAATTAAAAAAATTGACGATCAGCTCATGAATGGGTGCTGCAAACTATATTATAGATATCCATTATATTAGGTTCTCTAATCAGCGGAAACTTATCCAAAACACTTTGATATATATGCTTTTTTTTAAGGTGATATATATGCTTAAATCTTTATTAATCCTATCATTTATTCCCTCCGTTTTAAAATAAATGTAAATTTTTCAATATAAATTACATGTAAAAATTTGTATCTATTTTGGGACGGAGGTAGTATATAATTATCTCGCACAACGGAAATGTTTGCAAATTGCAACTCCATTTGAGATAACATATCTCCATGACTTTCACCAAGAGAAAAGTACTACATTTTTTTTCTTAAGTAACGTGGCACTATAAATACATTTAGTAATACTACTTTCGTCCCAAAATAGATATAGATTTGTATTTATTTAGGACGGACGGAGTATATTTTTCTGAAATTATTTAGAAAATTAATAAGTTACACCAAATTTTAGTTTTAACATCTCCCATATCCGATCTGATAAGATATACTTCTATCTCATGATGTCAACAATATTCAAGGGAAAACATTACAATAATCTTAAAGATATCCTTATTACACCCCGAATTATTAATTCATTAGATGTATAATTTTAATTTAATATCATACATACATACATTTATTATATAATAAGACGTATGATTAGATTAAATCGATATCGTCACATATTATGTAATGTTATAATATTTTATTAAAAAAAACCTTAAATAGATATAAGAACTAAATTATGATTTATTTAAATTTAAAAGTATATATAATTAATTAATTAAAATATGAGGATGCATTTGAAATTAGAAGAAACTAATATTTCTATAAACTTCCACCATTCCGTGGAAGCTATAGAATTTTAAATATATATATATATACATATGTGTTTGAAAAGTCAAAGTTGGAGGAAAAAAAAAAAACAGAGAATGAGACGTGAGAGAAAGAAAGAAATAAAGAGAAAGAGACAGAGAATAAAGAGAGAAAAAGAAGTAGAAAGGAGGGTGAGGAAGAATCTGAAAATAGGAGAAATCAGAGTTTTGGGTGTGGATTTTGAATAGAGTATAGAAATATTTAATCTGGAGTTGGGACGTATTGCTCTAATTTCATGTTTAATTTCAGGCAAAGGTTTGGTTGAGTTTTTAGTTATACTTGATATATACAACTCCATATGCACTCAATTATCTTGTTCTTTATGATTAATGGATATCATTGATGAAATCCAATGATGTGTGCAAGTAATGAATTAGTTTAATTATTCTGGTTGGTTGATCGTCATGAGTGTGGTTGTCTAATTTAGTGACAGATGAATGATAATAAAATATGTTAATTTCTAGAGTTAAAAATTGGGAATTTTGAGATTCTTAATTGGTTTTTAAAAATCTGGAGAAATTCTTTGTTAAGATATGGCTCTTAAGTAATGATTCAGTTAAATAAATGTTTGAGATAGTTTGATGAGTGTAAGTGTAGTTGCTAAAAATCTGGTTTGGTATACTTAATTAATTAGAAGTCATTAAACCCTTAAGTGACACTCGACATGAACTTTAAATGTATGTAGTGAGTAGAATAGAAGCTTGAGAGAGTACATGTGATTTTTATATTTGTTCGATTATTAGTTAGAGTTCTATTATTGCTTTTTATTATGAATAATTTTGATGTGCTTTCTTGGTATTATGAACTCCATGATGGTATTTCATATGCACACATGTATGACACGTCGTTTATATAAATTTGTACATCATTTTGAGAACTAGAAATTAATAGGTTATTCATCTTTGAGTAGGTGACGTCAATTAAAAACATGATCATGGTTGAGCGTTTTGGTTAGAATGGTGTCGGAGGAGGTAAGTACCCAATACACGATATATTAATATAACGGTTTTCTAATAAACCGTATATCTTTGGTTGCTATATATAAATTTATATATAAATGCTTGAAATATTTTTTTGATAAATCTGATTATAGAGAATTAATTATTGCGTATTGATTTAATTGTCGAAATAATATTCGTGGCTGGCTTGATAAAATATGATTATTGAATTGAATTTTGGAGTTTTATTGGTTAATTGGTTTTGAAGCCATTTTTATCCATGAATGGAATATTAATTAATGAAAACTGGATTTTAAATGATTTGAGAAATGCTTGAGAAATAATTCGTGAAAATAAATTCGAGTTTATTGGTGTAAGCGACTTTCACATAAATTTCTGAAAACCAATTTTTTTATTTTGGTTTTGAGAATGGATTCGGGATGATTTATCGAAAGGAAGTATAAATACTTCCTATTGGCACACGTGTAGGTTATGACCATAGACCGATTATATGGGACTATTTATTGTTGGGTCCCGTCACTGTCTATCATTGATGGTAGAGTGCCGATTTGTAACGAACGGGCCCATGGTGAGGCTGAGGTTTGCTTTGTGCTAACCTAAACCAAAAGACGTGGTAAGGCGTATCGTTACTGTACCTAGACAGGATCTAGGTACCACGTGCCGACCGACCGACTTGGGTAAATGTCGGAGCTTCACTGGATTAATAAACCATTTCGATTTTGCTAATTTCTGATTTGATAAAAACCACTTTAACTGGTTTGGATTTTAAATCGATAAATCCTTGTTTTTAAGCGCATTTGGATTTGTGAAGTATAAACTATGACGAGATTTGAAATATATATATATATATATAAATATATTCACTCCGTATTCGAAATAAATTAAGTTTTAAAAATCTTTTAATTGGTTTTGAAATTTCTGTGGATGTACTAGATATTGGTCTACCTTTATATTATTATATTTGTATTTGGTATTTACTGAGTGCGTTGTCACTCATCCCAAAATATATTTTTCTTTTCAGATTTTGCAGGACTAGGTTCGATACTCTAGTCTCGTCTACTCGAGGACTTACCCCGGGAGCTTACGATCTTCCTTTTTGATATATCTCTCATGTACATTAGCCGTTTGGGCTTGTAAACTATGAATGTAAAATTCTAATCTAGTTAAACTCCGTGTTGGTAGAACTTGGTTGTATGACTTGTGATTTTTGGTTTGTGGGATTGTTGTGGGGATAAATATTATAATGCCGATTTTTTTGTTTTAGATCGAAAGTCGTTATGTAATTATTGTATAAAACCTTGTTATTGGTTATGCTTGGACGAAACTTTACATTTTTAGACTGGTCGTAGTCCCGTGGTTGAATGGATTACGATGCCGGTCATGACGTGGGTTTGGGTCGTGACAATCCTAATGTGAACGTGAATAATAATTTTGATTCCTAGCTCAAAATAATAAAGATTTGCAGGTTATTCCAATTTCTTTTTAATTAAAAATAAACATTTAGCGTTCTATAAGTTTATTTCTTTCACAACAAATATGTCAATAAGGAATTAGACTATATATCTGAGGCGGTACGCAGAATTCAGCTTCTTATCGGCTCAAAGCTTTTTGACGATAGCTGGAGATTTAATTCCTAATCGGAGAACTTTGAATGGGAGAATCCCTAATGGGAGTACAATGGGACGCTCAATTAGGAATTTTTAACTTCCACCATTTCAACTATATATATAGAGTCTATAGCCAATTTCATATTTAAACATACACAAAAGTTTCAGTAGTTTGTTTTTTATCCTCACGGTTCAATTGATATGTTTATACTCTACAAGTTTTTAACAAATAAAAAAGAATACCTGGCATCAAACAACTCGAGTACATTTAATTCAGATAGTCGATAAAATTTAACTTTTTATAAAAAAAAGTTATACACTATTTAAAATTTAATCTTTATCGATAAAGAAAAAATGTAAACTATTTAGATACATAAAACTAGTGTAATTTATGATAGGCGTTGCCTCTTCTCGCAAAATAGTTTCTCATCCAAAACGTCGCAGTCTAATTTATAACCTTTTTCCACCTATAAAAAAGAGTGATCAGAGTTGATTACAAGTAAATAAATATATAGTGATTATTTTCTAAAATATAACTACATGGAAATGTAGGAATGATCAGAAGCCAAGTCTGTCAAATTTCAATGCACGAAAGTATGACAGATCCGATCAATTCAGTTTACTTGAAAGATCCAATTGTAACATGAAAAAATTGCAAAAATAATAAAAAATAAAAACAATACCTGAAAATGTAAGTGATGGAAAAGCCTTTCCCCAAAGGAATCGAAAGATGAAGAATTAACGAACATCAAGCCGTCTTCCTCCAAAGCAAGCAACATTTTTGACAATGGAGTTGGATTGGTCTTGAAAGTGGAGATTTTAACCAAAACTTCACTTTCACTTAGCCTATTAGCTGATATTGTTGAGTTCGCAACAATTTTATTATTTTTTCGTTTTCTATCCTCATGAGCATTGATAAAATCATCTTGTTTGGAGATTTTTGATAAAAGCTCTTCCTTCTTTTGATTTAATCTGTCTACTTCTTGTTGTAATTCTGGTATGTATTTCAGTATTTGCGAAACGGTGCCCGGAATGCTTAGTTTTTTCTGCAAAATATAATCAAATTGCAATTGTTATGAACTTATGTTACATGATATTGAAGAAAGCATTTGATAAAAAAAAATAGTATTCGAGTGTCGAAAAAATCTCGTCATGAGATAATTAGATAAACCTAATTGGCGAACCAAACACATGATATATAATAAACCATTTTATGGATTTTCCTCAAACAGCTAGCATTTGGCATTTACATTTATGTGAAATTAATTACCAGTTGATTTTCCGGTGGGAGGAGAGAACGGAGAGATGAATACAGACTATTGATCTTCTTGCGCCGGTCACGTTCTTGAGCATTGTGATTAACCTTCTTAATGTTAATATCGCAGCTATTATTACCACCTCTGAATGAAAGAGACCTGTCTAATTGAAATGCTCCTTCTTCCTGTTGTGATGGAAGTTCAAATAAGTTATAGAGATTATTATCTAGTAATTCTAGATGGTGGTGATCAGTACTGAGTATGGGATCCTCTAAAGGCCATACAATGTTTGGAAATAGAGAAGAGAGTGCACACATTTTGGAATATTCCCTTTTAGAGCTTGTTTAATAATTTAGGTAGTTTTGCTATATAGTGCTATTGGAAGAAACTTTGATGTGGTCATCACATATTTATAGACTCATTTTCATGGACATTTTTTTAATTATAAAAAAAACGGAGGAGACTGAATATATGCAATATCTCTGAAATGACCTAATTGAATATTTGGAATTAGAATAATGAAAATGACATTTGACCTTCCTTCTACTTCATCCTTGAACATGATCACCACAAAATAAATTACTACAAGGAAAATAAAAAATCAATCGTTTTCGATCGGTTGTTCCTACGATTTTGACTTGTTTAACTATATTAACATCAATATACTCCTTATATTTTATTTGATGTGGACTTGTGGATACTTTGTGGTCCAATGAGAGATTTATGAACGAGAATTATAGATGATTTAAGAAATTAGCGTGTGCTAATCTTAAGCTATAAGTAGAAGTTAATACAAAGGGCTTGTGCATGAGTGCCACGTCACGTGACAAACACGCATTGTTAGTTGACCACTGCTTGAGACTTTGGCTACAAACAACAAGTCTTCACATACCTTTGAGACGGCACAGCCACAGCGTGTTCTTTCTAATCTTGTCTTCTAATTAAGATTATTTTTGGTTGTCAAACCTTTTTTTTTTAGCTACAATAAATTTTTAATCTTTAGAAAGAATCGGTAAAATTTTTACAAGAATTTTTAGTGAAATTTAAAGAAACGTGCATTTAGTGGAGTATAATATGTTTTCATTTTCTAAGAAAAAGTGTTACTCCTTCCGTGGTAAATAGATATAGATGAGGTTTTATATTTTTAGTTTATTTAAAAAGTAAATGTATTTATATTATTTACTGGGATATGAAGGTGGTATTTTGTTCTACCATGATGCGTGACTCCAGATCATTGGTAATCGTAAATCGTTCGATATATCTCCAGCGATTGTTGTTCTTACAATAGTCAAAACTGTATATAGCTAGTTTGTTATTTATTATTTTCGTCTCTTATTAAATATCATCTTTATTATGTATTTTGTAATGAAAAAGTGATCAGCTAATTAAGGACGTGGGGAAAACGAGCTAACAGTTTTCGCCTTGTCGGCCTCTAACAACAAAGGGGAAGACAATTCTTGTTTCCCGACCGGAGACTTGTCAAGCCTTTTTACATTGTAATCGTGCCTATGCTATTTCGAATATCTTCCTAATGAATGTGATATCATATATGAACTCGTTAGAATAATTTTAAATTGATAAATAAAAACACAAAAATTACTATTTCCGTCTTAAAATAGATCGGTACGGAGGTAGTATTTGTTTTGACGAGTTTGAGTGTACACCGAGAGAGACCAACATTAAATCCTTAAAATCAATAAATAATAGGAAACTAATTGGCAACCTCATGAATGACACCAGCAAATTAACTGTATATCTCCATTAAATATACGTACTAATTCTTATATTAGCGAGATTAATACTTATTATTTAATTAACTAGAGTCTAAAGAAATGAGACTTATCCACAAAAAGTATATAAGCTTATTAAGTTGTAATTATTTTATCCCACTGGATTTTAATTTATTGATGTGTAATAATACAGGAGCTGAGAGGGAGTTAATGTTATTAAAATTCTAAATAAATATACTAATATATATGCTTGTGCTATGTATGAATTCTCGTGCTCGAAGTGAGCTATAATGAGAAAGACACGAGCATGATGTCCTAACTTAACGTGGGGGCACACAAATCTTCTTGTTTCCACCAATGAGGCGCTTCGTGTTATGTAGCTAGCAAGTTTTGTATATATATAGTCTTCCTATGAGTTCACCCAACAGTAAATTGTAGTTTTCTCTCAAGTGAATTGAAACATTCGTTATAAATGACATCATCGAAGTTTAACGAAAAATTATAGGTGAATATTCACGGTTGCACTCATTATAATTAATGTTAAAATATTAAATTAACAACTAAATAATGATCGTTGGTCGTGTAGTTATTTGGGTGAGCTTTCGTTACAACGGTACGATTTGGTACAATTGATCCCCCATAGTCAGTAATTAAGGTCACATGGAACCTAAAGATTATGGTACACAACCAAGATTTTTTTTTCTTTTTTTAATGATGGAGGAAAAGTTATTATTAATAAAATTAATGCTCGAATTTGGTCATATCAATTGACGATAAATTTGGATGAAAGTCCTATCCTTCCACATTATGTATATGTAAATCAGGATTGGATACATGACATCACCAAATGACAAAAAAAATAGATTTTAATGATATCTAAAAATGTAAGAAATTAGGTGTTAAATCTTTCATCTTTTCCGTTTATTCGACCATAACTGGAAGTAAAGAGATGTGTAACTGAATGGCAATAGTAGTTAATAGCCGCTTTGTACTAGCATATGTCCATGTGCATGATAATGAAGAGTATATCGTCCTATCTAGAATTAAACTCTTAAAAATAATTAGATTCCGCTCTCTCTCCAAAGCATTCGGGCAACGACACTAATATCAACGAAAGTTTAGACCAGGATATGTTGGAAGTCGACATATTGGCTTACCAAACTAAAGTACTCCAGAGCCCCTGATGGATTTGCAAGCTATCGATCAATTATAATGAATTACCAAACTAGCTCTAGAGCCAGTGACAAACTTGCAGACCAATCGACCAAGACCTCTGAGTTGCAAACTTAATATTCTTGTGAACCAAATTCATAATTTTCTGTTTCTTCAGAGAGGAGCCGATCCCTCTCACATTCCAAGATAAAATATCTATTATGGCTTAGAACACAAGAAAGCTAGGCCTTCTGGATCTTCATCTTCTCAATCGAATGATCAATAGTCTCAATTGCTTCCTAATATTATACGTAGATCGAGTTTGGGGTTTAGAAATAGGAACCGTGCTAGTTTTCTTTGGTCGACCTATTGTTTCCCGATCAAAAAGGAACCCAAAACCTTTCCAGTTCATTAAAGGGAACTTGGAACCTCTGAGTTTTCACTCTTAAAAATATTTCATTCATAAGAAAAACTCCATACGTACATACTGATCTATATATCAGTTTTAGGAAATAAAAATATAACTAACTCTAGATAAACTGACTCCTAATAATCAGGGATAGACTCCCACTAATATCACTAAACTAAACTGCTAACGCAGTACACTTAATTAAAATAAAATACTTCTGAATTTAAAAAGGATCTCTAGATAATATTTAACTAATTGTAAGGACCATAATGGCAAAGGACCATAACACTCAACTATTAAATCCATGCCCAAGTGCAAAGCTCGTAAAAGCAACATCTTCATGCACTTGTTGGCAATTTATTCTCCTTACAATTTGAAACTAGCAACTCAATAAGTTTACTCCCACCTTGAGTTTTGTATACACTCTTCACAAATCGGGTTGCGCGGCGAGGTGCGATAGATTTACCATCATGCTTCTTTATTTTTTTTCTGATTTTACAAAATTAGAATTAGTAAACGTTATTGGCACAGTAATAAGTTTATCTGTTACTAAATCCATTTACCTTAATGATCAGATCATTCATCCAAGCTAAGGATTGTGAAGACTAATTTGCAGGAAAAAATCGTAAGTTTGAGAAGACATTACAACTCCAGTTGCCACTAACGGAGCCAGACTCGTTGTTGAGGTGATGTCACATGTTTTTGAAAAAATTCAAACAATTCTTCTAACTTCTTAATTAATTAAAATTATCTTATAATATTAACTCATAAAAATATTTATAAGCTTAAAGCATAAACATATAATTATAAAAAGAAATAAATTTTAAGGATTTAATATTAAATATATTTAATGTCACGACCCAAACCCACGTCATGACCGGCATCGTAATCCACTCAACCTCAGAACTACGACCAGCCTCAAAATAAAAAATTTCGTCCAAGTATAACCAACAACAAGGTTCAATAATTACAAATCGACTTCCGACTTAAACAAAAATCGGCATTATAACATCTAGCCCACAACGAACCCACAAGCCAGAAATCGCAAGTCATACAACCAAATTCTGCCAACACGGAGTTTAATTAGATTAAGAGTTTACATGAATAATTTACATGTCTAGGCAACTAATATACATGGGAGATATACTAAAAGGAAGATCGAGAGCTTCTGAGACAAGTCCTCGAATCGACGAGACTAAGACATTGAGCCTAGTCCTGCAATATCTGAAAAAAAATATATATATTTTGGGATGGGTGGGGGCCACTCAGTAAGTACCGAATATAATATACTAAGAAATATAACCATAGTCTAATAAATTATAATCTCAAGTAATCTCCAGAACAATTATAAAAACCGTTTTGAAACCATATGTGAAATCACAAATCGATTTATCAAATAATCGAAAGAATATTGAATACTCCCAAGATATCAATTTCACAAAGTGTAATTCATCAAAATACGATCCCATGATAAGTTAATTAAATTATAATATAAATTCAATTTTAAATCTCAATAAAATCACAATTGTTTATCATGGGTTAATCTTCATGGCACGTGCTCCCTAGAACATATCTAGCTACGAATAACGACACGCCACCATGTCTTTTGGCTTAGGTGCGCAACCATCAGCATCATCGTGGGCCTGTCATCGTTACAAATCGGTCATTCTACCCTCAATAATAGCAAGTGACAGGACCCAAAACTAGATAGTCCTATAATCGGTATACGGTCGTATCCTACACATATGTCAATCCAATCAAGTCTCGAATTTCTCAAAGTAATCATTTTTAAGTCAAATCACGGTTCAAAAATCAAATGAAGTTTCCAACATATCTCGATATTATACACATAGAATATCACAAATCATGGCGAATCAAATCATATTTCCAAATAACATAGAGAAATAACACATTTCCTCAAATAACAATTGAAAATAAGTTTTCCAAATCAGATCATATAATATAGTATTACCATTAAGGAAATAGTTAAGTCAACGGTTTATTAGAAAACCGTTATATAACGCAGTATCTTATATACGGTACTTACCTTCCCCAAAATCAAAATTTAGCGCTGAGATGACTCACACCTGGTCACCCGTTCGATCTCCGTCACCTATAACATTAATATTATAATAGAAATTCCAATAATTAATATCGACCAATAATTCTATATGAAATGCCATGAATGAATGAAATGCATACTAATGTCGTTTTCGATACACGCAAACCCATAAATAAAGAAAAATTTATCATATAACCTTATCAATCTCCCAATTTCATAGTTTAACTTGCCAAATATTATAACCTATAAAAATCCAAATTACTCACTTTTTTAACATAATCTAAATTTAAAATCACCAAGATTAACACATATCATAGATACAAAAGTCTAATTAAATATATTTAAATTATATAAATTCAATTAATTATTCATCCAAAATATATACAACTATATATAATATAAATACTCAAAATCTAAGTATTCTTCTATAATCTACGGCATATAAAAGATTCAAATCCCAAAATTATTTATCAATAGTAATTTAGCATTAGCTAAATTTAACTTAATAAAATAACTAGAAAAATTTACCACTAATTAAGATTTATTTTTATTTAATTAAAAATTCCTTCTTCACAGCCTCTCTTTTTTTTCTTTGAACGTTTCTCCTTTTGTCACAAAGCTTCCTTCGTCTCTTCCTAACTAATTAATTAAGTTTGTTTTCTTTTCCTACTGTGATCAATCTCACGACTTGATTCCTCTTTTCTCTTCTTTTTTCTTTTCTTTTTCACAATCTCTCTGCTCTCTTTCTTCCTTTCACTCTTTCAAGTCATTAATTAAATTTATATATATATATATAATACATATATCTATTAGCGGAGTCCATGCTTCCACCATTCGATGGAAGCCTCTAGACCACTAATTTTTTTTAATTTTATAATTCTATCCTCATATTTTCACTAAATGATTTCATTTTCAACTTTGATAAATTACAGTTTAATTTCTATATTTATTTAATTTTTAATATAAAATTATAACAATACAAAATCTGATATCATTTTAATTCTAATCGTACGTCTTATTATACGATGAATGCATGTACGTATGATAATAAATTAAAATTCTATGTCTAACGAATTAATATTTCGAGGTGTAACATTTAAGTTTTTTAATAAATTTTAAAGATCTAATATTAAATTAATATACTTAAAGTTTCTTAATTATTTTATATATTTATACTTTTGTTTACCTTCTTAAATACCAAATATTAGAAATTTGAAAAACTAGTTTTTCGTAGGTCCATGCTTAATAGACGTTATTTAGAAAATAAATCTCATTTTTTTTATAATTATTACCTCAATAGATTTAAGTTTGATTTCGTCCGAAAAATTTCGCGGTGCGACTCAAATCTTCGCAACCTCATTAACATCGAACTCACTACTTTCGGGTCTTGGCTCCGCCACTGCCAGTTGCTTAGGTTACAAGGAATCAATATGCTGACGGGATAAATGGATGATGTTTTTGATTTTTAAATTCATCTATCAAAATTAGGACTCCCTCCGTATTAAAATACACGATATATTAAATTTTTAAATTCATCTTAATTAATATGTGTTTAGTTAATAACCTTCCACTAAATATACGTTTATTTGAATAAATTTGAAAATATGAAAACATAGTAGTTGACAAGTTACATTTCCAACAAATTACTTAACTAGAGACTAATTAATTTATACATACAAGTGTGTCGACCCTACTTATAAATAATTTAATATGATTTTCTAAGTTACATTAGACGTTGCCTGTTCTCGTAAACTGACAATAGCTTTTCACCCAAAACCTCGCCATCGAGTACGTAACTTTTATCGACCTGTTAAAAAGGGAGTAGTCAAAAGTTAGTTAAAAAGTCAAGATGTTAAATATTGATGAAATGAAATTCAGTTCCACTGATCAACCTCTTGAAAGACTTAAAAATTATACTTTCCTAATTAATTGTCGATTTTCTTAGATAATATATACGTAAAAAATATGGATAACAAACTATATATACCTGAAAATGTAAGTTATGGAATAGCCTTTCCCCAGAGGAATCGAAAGAAGAAGAATTAACCAACAATAAACCGTCTTCTTCTAAAGTAAGTAGCATTTTTGACAATGGAGTTGGATTGATCTTGAACGTGGAGATTTAAAACAAAACTTCATTTTCACTTAGCCTATTAGCTGATACCGTTGAGCTCCCAACAATATTATTAATTTTTCGTTTTCTATCTTGAACAATATTGGTAAAATCATCATCTTGCTTGGAAACTTTTGACAAAAGCTCTTCCTTCTTTTGAGTTAATCCCTCTACTTCTTGTTGTAGATCTGGTATGTATTTCAGTATCCGCGAGATTGTGCCAGGGATGCTTAGCTTCTTCTGCAAATAAATAAAAATAAAATAATTCTTCAGTCGTGAGGTGCAGGTTTCGAATCATACGGTCCGCACAATCTAATTTAATAAAAAAAAAATCATGTGAATGAACAAAGTCAAAATCTAGATAGATAATCCCTGAAAAGATTATGATATCAAGAGGAACCTTATAAATTACTACGTATTTATTTAAATAAAGTTAATTAAGTACCAATTGATCTTCCAGCGGGAGGAGAGTTCGGAGAGACGAATAAAGGCAATTGATCTTCTTTCGTCGGTCGCGCTCTTTGGCATTGTGATTAAGCTTCTTGTCACTGCTATTACCACCGGTACTGAAGGATCCTGACCGGTCAAATTGATTGACTTCTTCTCCGTCGATGACTTTTTCTTCTTGTTGTGGTGGAAGAACAAACAAGTTATGGAGATCATCTAGTTGATCATTGTGTAGGTTACTCATGGGAACATCTAAAGGCCATACAAAGCTTGGAAATAGAGAAGAAAATGCACACATTTTGGAATTAATTTGTTTAATAAGCTTTTGGAGCTTAATATAATTTTAGCTTTTCCTATAGTACTATTGTGAGAAACTTAGGTGGTCATGACTCATTTATATACTTATGCTGCTAGAAGACCTATTATTTGTAGATTTAGATTCTAAGATTTAGATTCTACAATAAAGAAAAATGACATTTTACCTCCTCCACTTGAACATATAGAAAACAAATTTAATTAAATTATTATAAAATAAAAAATTCTATCGATCGTTTTCGTTTCCTCAAATTTATATAGTGTTTATATTAATAAATTAATATTTTAATTACTTATCTAAAGTTTTACGAATATTCTGTGGTCCAACACAACAGATTGTGGGATTATATAAATAGAATTATGGAGAGGGAGGTCGATATTTAGGATTAAGAAATTAGCGTGTGTTTAAGTCGAGCTATTAAGAGGAAGTAATGCAAAGGGCACGTGCATGAAGTGCCACGTCACGTGAGCAACACACATTATTCTTCAGACTGCCTACAAGTTTTCATATGTTTGACACGACATGAACATGTTCTTTCCTCTAATTGAACTGGTCTTCTAAGATTCCTGTTAGCTGTTAGTAATTAAACTCTAAATAACGACAGTGTATTAAAAATATAATTTACCTACACAGAGTTTAATTATAATCAATATAATAATATAATCAAACAAAAAGGACCAGACGATTGCTTACTTACCCGAGTTGTACTGTTGTATGCTTGTTAAGTTTCCCGAGTTGTAGCATTGTCTAGAACATCCCGAGTTGTAACATTGTTTAAACCTTTCCGACTTGTGGCCTTGTTTAAAAATTCCCGAGTTGTAGTTTTGTTTAGAACATCCCGAGTTGTAGCATTGTTTGAATCTTTCCTACTTGTGGCCTTGTTTAAAACTTACCGAGTTGTAGTGTTGTTTAGAACTATCCGACTTGTAGGCTTGTTGATATCTCCCCGAGTTGTAGGCTTATCTACATCTTTCTTTCTAGAATATCTCGTCTACTCCTTTCAAGGATAAGAAACGTGTCAAATCAAATAGTTAGAGAGTTTAGGAATCGAAATTTAGAAATGCAACTAGTGCAGAGTACGAATCTGTGGTCGTTAACTCAAACACTAGACGTTCTTGCGTTATTTTACTCGGAGAACAAATTTCATTAGGGAAAAATTCTACTCCGGAGCGAATTCCATCTTAGAAAGCTCACACATAACACATTAATTCGCAAAATAACTTGTCAAACAAACATAAACATGAAGTTTTCCAAAAATATCGTATTGAATTAAAATCATTATATAAAATCATAGTACCCAAATTCTCCTGCAAAGCAAGACCAAAAACAGGGAAATGGGAAGCTTATCCAAGTGAGAGAGTATTCAAGAATGGCTACATTACACAACACAATGAGAAAAGAAAAACAACAGAAAATTACTTGTTGATGGTTAGACAGCATATCACCATCGGCCGCCACCTCCTCGTCTGCCCCCCCTCCCATTACCTCTTCCCCGACCACGTCCTCCACCTCGTCCGCGGCCTCCTCGACCACCACGAAATCCGCCACCATCAGATTTCTGCCTTAAAGATTGAACTCCTCTCCTCTCTTGATGTGGTTCTTCTCTGTCTTCCCTATCCTCTCTGTACTTAGCTTTAAATCTAGGCGCGAAAGAAATCTCACGTGATCCACCTGGTCCGAACTTTACATCCTTGGAGAAACGAGAAACGTTTCGATCGTCTTTAAGAGCTGCTATTCGCTCTCCAAGAGGTAGAGAGTCTTCCTTTCTTATAGACGTATTATTCCGGAACGCCTCTGCATGTCGTCCATCCTTGACTTCATATAATCTGCAGAAATCGGATAAAGATTAAATGGAGAATATTTCGAATGAAGATGAAAATGGCAATAACAAGAAAATCACACTCTACATTACCTCGGATGGGATTTTTTCTTTGATTTATTCGTATCATTGTCAAGCTCGTCTTCAGATGAAGGATCAGAGACACTGAGGCCTTCTTCATCTTCGTCCTCCGAGACAGGATCAAAATATTCGTTAAGAGAAGAAGGTTGTTTCTGGGGAGCCACAGGATGTAAAGCCAAGTACTCTCTCGAATCCTCATCAATTTCATAGTCCTGAATATATAAAAAATAAAAATCAAATCAAGTAATGAATGATTAGAGAAGCACTCTTATGTGTTACTCTTTAATATTGCAAACATTTGTTGAGTTCTACGACCAAGAAATTTATTTAACAGCCAGATTAGAATGTTACAGAGACAATATTGTTGATGAAGAACACCATATTACCTCATTTTCAAATAAGCCTTTGAATCGATCATCTTTGAGGTCCTCAGTTTTAAGTCCTTTCTTTCTCTTGGACTTCTTCTTCTTATCGTTGACTTCATCTTCTTTGATTTCTTCTTGCAGGGCTTCCTCTTCAGCAAGAGTAGCTGCAAGTCGTCTGTTAACCTTTGGTAATTTTCTCTTAATCTGCAGGAATCATAATAATAGAGGATATAAGTTATAAAGCATAATTGATCCAGGTTATATGGGAAAAAAAAAAAATCAAGATAGGAAATTGACCGCAATTCGAGAGACGCGTTCAGCTTCCATTTTTTTCTGCTTTTGCTCCTCACGGTAAGACTCATAAGCAAAAGGATTTGCCATTGCTTGAGCCTACAAAAACACATCAAAACAGAAAAATCTAAATCAGCAAACAATTGGTACTAGTTATTTTGAAAGTATCCCCACACTCTGGCAGATGCCAAGGGGGCAAAAACAATTGAAATAGACTAAAAGAATTAACCCATCAAAGCACTTCAACTAGAAAAAGTAGGCACTCCGAAACAACGGACAACCAATTACCATATGAAACATATAGAGCATAGCATAGAAAATGTCAAAATGAAGAGTCTGATCCATGATAAAGAAAACATTTGTTAACCAAAAAATAGTTCCCTTTTTCACTCGTGGGATAGAGTGCCAGCCAATTTAAGGATGCAAGTTCATGCCATTCTCACCTTCTTATATAACCGGTAGTCGATGAAAAAACCATGCATGTAAGCTCTTAAGAGATTGGTGCCAATTAAATTGGTCAAACTCAACCTTTCAAGGTCCTCCCTTGTCAAAAATTTATAGTCGTCGTATATGGTCGTCTGACCCCCCTCTTCCAACTCTTCCTGTGAGAAACAGGAAAAAAAACGCTCGATCAATTTTCCAGATGAATGAACTTTCCAAGCTAACAGATTCAGAAACATCATGAAAAATATTACCGTCAGATTTTCCAATGAAGCACACCACTTGGGAGCAGGACCCAAAGTAGGAATAAAGTATGAAGGAATTTGGCTGCAGTCCAGAGCTAGGAACATCAGCCCACTATTTTTGAACACACATATGTCATTTATTGTTCCACCAGTTGGTTCAATGCTTGTCATGCCCTCTCCCTGAAAATGTAGAACAGATGATCAAAGGTAATGAAATAGGTACAAGAGGCACGCAAGAGACCAACAAGAAGCTGAATTAATAAGAGTTTTTACCGTATCAGGGTCCCAAACTCTAACGATATGATTGTCAGTAGTGATCAACTTCGGCCGCTCGGAGTTCAGAGTACGATGCCACTTGATATCCAATATGGGGTTGCCATACATGTGATCTTTGACTCGCACTGGATGTGATGAACGCAGGTCATAAATGAGCACCTATGTGTTTCATAAGATAATAAAAAGAGGATCAAAATAAAAAGATACTATGAAGTTGGAATAAAGCCAATATTATGAAGTTGGAAGAAAAATCTAAAATGGTTTCCAACACTAAATACAAAAAGATATCATACCTTTCCTGCACTGCTCCCAACCGCCATGAGGTAGCCCCCATCCTCGTCAAATCCTAAAGAAGTAACCTCCTGTGAAAGCATAAATAATTTTAAATGGAACTTTTGGGAATATAACTAACAAATTTTGTATAAATTTCTCAGCACATGATTACAGTAGTCCATATCTACTTCCATGTTATTCCTTATTTTGTACAGAATAAATAAAGAGTAAATAGATGGATTGGTGAGCAAACAGTTACCTGTTCACCATCACCAGCAGGTGCAACAGCATCAATTCTACCCACGGAAGATTTTGTTCTTGGATCAAAGCATTCCACCGCACCATCGTCACCACCACAAGCAATGAGCCCATGAAGCTTGCTGCAATTGTAAATTCAACATACATTCAATAAATGAAATATTTGAGACTATTGGAGTTTAATGATGAACAGTAGTTTTAAAAGATTTGAAAATAACCTTCTACAGACAACGTTCAGTGCAGGTGATTGCGTGCTCATTGAAGAAAGAAAGCGCCCCTGATAAGTTGAATTTATAGTTATTACAATGTTAAAATATCATACATAAAGCAGACAAAGATGTAACACAAAATTTACAGACCAAAACAGTAAATATATAGGATCAATGACAAAAATCAGGTGGATAAAACTAGTATAAAGCGGCGTGGACCGATTTCCTCCTGTCAAAAGCAGTTACCGTGCTACTATTTCTAGACAATCTGGGTTATTACCATTATGAAGAATGGTTGTCACTCCATTTTATTTCTTATTTTTTATAATTTGATCAAGAGCTGTGCAACCTTAATTTGGCATAAATCAGACTCAAAACATGGATGTACTGTTTAACAAATCAGTTCAAGCCACTAACCTACAGAATCGAATGCATACAGATAAAAACACTTATCTGACATTTCAAATCCACTGGAAATACATTGAGAGACAATTAGATGAGCCAACCTGTTCCAAATTAATTCTGTATAGATCTGGAGAAGAGGCAGCACAAAGTAAATCACATGACCAGCAATCATAGTCAATATCTCTTCCCATCCTGTCAAAGACATGCCCACAGGTTTAGTTAAATACCTGACGCACTCAACTCATGTATAGTAAAATGTAAATTTAATCATAGTGCTGCTAAACTTAACTGAGATAGAAGAAAGGAGATTTTTATTTTTTAACAAATTACTTTTTCTGAGATTCTAAACAGAAATCAACCAAAGAAAAAAGAAGATACCTTGGTATCCGCAAACGGTAGTGTTTTCCATATTTTGCATGTAGAACTACAGAACGATCAGCGCACAAAAAGGCCAGCTTTGAATAATCCTCATCCAACACCTAATTAAGTAAAAGATCATCAGAAACTAGACACTTCAAATGACAACTCTCCGATGCAAAAAGAAAAATAGCTGGAGTAGAACCATCAAAATTGGTGACACCAAAACTCGTGAATATACTACTAGAAAATGGAAACTATTGCTATAAAGAAATTATATTCCCCAACGTGCTGGGTAATCAATTGAAGGCAATTTCTTATGATTAATAGGCACTAACTAAATAAGTATAAGCTATAGTCAGATTCTTACTAGAATGATCCTGACCTCGAAAGATAGGAACAATACAATATCCACGATCCTATCATAGACTCAATAGGGTCGTAGCACTTTGCGAACCACATACCTCATAAGTACCAGGCTTAGAAGCAACAAAAATCTATCCGATGACCAATTAAGTGTTCATAAAGACGTTGATGCTAGAGCTCAAATTAAATTTTTACATAGAGCAATATAAATATACCTGGAAATCAATAATCTCAGAATCCAAATGTCGATCAAACTTCAACGCCAGTTCTCTGAGTTCATATACTTTGATTTGTGGTGGATAAATGCCTGTAAGACAATAGCTCAATACCACTATTACTTTATTCTGATATATCTTCACTTCTGCATTTTAGTATGTTTCAAGTAGTAATATTTATACCTGAAGCGATTAAGAACTCCCCATCAGGAGTCGCTTTGATTTTCGTAGCAGCATTTGGAAGTCTCAAATCTTGTATCAGCTCCAGCCTCTCCGTATAATCTATACAAAATAAACAAACAAATAAATAAATAAACTGATTGATTCCTTACAATTTCATCAATCTAAGAAACTAATACATTAAATTAATAGTAGGGAAGGTTTTAGGTAGGGTTCTACAAAAATTGAGAGAGACAGACTGACTGACTTTTATCTTTCCGGAGAGCTCTTTGTTTCTTGGGAGCGAGCCAACTAGCGACGGCGCGCTGGTGAGAAGACAGCGAGTACATCTTGACTCCATTGATAGATATTGACTTCAAGTCTCCTTCTTTTGCCGCCATTTTTCTTTCTAAGTCTTCTTTTCTTATATGTATGTGTATGTATTCTTCTAGGCTTCAAATAGTTTTCTGTAAATATAACTTAATCGAGCAGCCACAGCTCCGCCGCCACAGGTCGGCCACAGCGCAGCAGAAGAAGCTTTTCAGTGGTTTTTGCTTCTTTTTTCTAAGGAAGACGAAGCTAACCTCGAGCACATAGATACAAATGTTTTATTGAACCCCAAAGGTTTCGAATGATGACAATATAACCCACCTAATTATTGATTTGATCAATTAAATCCTCCAACAGAAAAAGCCAAGTTGAGATGCTTAAAGCCCAAAATGCAGATGGGCTCAAACAAGCCCAACATGAGTTTACCTGTAAAAACGATAATCTCCTCCACATGGTTACCACTACCAGCACACACTCTGTAATTCAGCTCGATAAACCCTAGGATTTTTGGCTGCCTACACCATTCATTTCTCGGATTCAGGTGTGTATTACTGGGTTTTCCATTTAAAGTGATGGTTTTTAATACTGGGTTTTCCATTTTTTGTTATGTGCTTTCAAATTATACAGTAGTAAAATACTTGCTTTAATACGTTTGTGTATATTTTCTATCCCATGGGAATGTTTGTTTTTCTGTTAAGTAGTGATTTTTATAGTGATTGTGACACTGTTTGTGTAATTTGTGAAGGACCTGAGCTATAAAGATGGTGAGACCTTTGGGAGTGAAAAAGAGCAAGAAGAACAGAAAGAAGAAGGAGAAATATGATAGGGAAGAGGATTTTCAAGAAGAAACAGTAGCTGAAGAAAAATATGATGAAATTCTAGAAGCCAATAAGGCAGAGAAAGGAGAAGAAGTCGAGGCAGCTGAATTATCGGGTATCCCAGTTGCCCCAAGTGATCCAAACACTCGAAAACCCGGAGTAATTTTCATTCTGGAGAATGCTTCTTTAGAAGTTGCTAAAGTTGGAAAGGTTTGCCGATTCATAGACTAGTTTGATTTCTGTATTAATATTAGTCCCTGCATTTTTATCTGTTTTCTGTTTGTTTGTGTAGTATTTAATAAGGTTTTACTTGTGCAGAATTACCAGCTACTGAATGCGGACGATCATGCCAATTTCTTGAAGCGAAACCAGAAAAACCCTGCTGATTATAGACCTGACATTTGTCATCAGGTTAGTAAACTGAGGCTGCCATTCTGTTTTTGTGTATTTGTCTTGAATCTTTTGTGTTACTTGGAACCAAACATAACCATGCTATTGGTATTTTTAGGCTCTCCTATCTATTTTGGATAGTACAATAGCTAAGGCTGGGCGACTGCGAGCTGTGTATGTGAAAACTCAGCAAGGTAACCTTATCGAAGTTAAACCACATGTTCGAATTCCAAGGACGTTCAAGCGGTTTTCTGGACTCATGTGTAAGTTCATATTCCTCTCAAACCCTTTATTGTTCGTTATTCTTTGTTTCCGAGGTCTTATACAAAAACTGATTTTTTTCGTTTGAGTAACATGCAGTGCAACTTCTACAAAAACTGAGCATTACTGCAGTGGGTAAGCGTGAAAAACTTTTGCGCATGATCAAGAATCCAGTCACCCAATATTTGCCCCCCAACTCTCGCAAGATAGGTGAGTTTTGGTTTAGGGTTATTTTCTTTATATATTCACTATACTTTTCCGCTGCTGTTAGTTCATTTTAATAAATAAATAAATAAATAAAAATTGTTTTCTGTGCAGGTTTCTCGTTTAGTTCAGAGAAGTTAGTTAAAATTCGAAATTATGTGGATACTGTCGGCAGCAATACAGATCTCGTGTTCGTGGTATGTTCTGATTTTTTTGTGAAATTATGTTTTGATCCCTTGTTTAAAGTCTTTTGGAAATTATATCCGTGATTATACATTTGTTAATGCAATACAGGTTGGTGCAATGGCACATGGGAAAGTGGAGACAGATTATACAGATGATTTTATAGCAAGTGAGTTCATTTTTTACTGCTTTAGTCCATGACTTGTATTTGTCATATGTTATGACTTTCTGTTTTTGTTACTGACGATATAAGCTATGAAAATCACATTAGTCAAAAGTAATTAATTTAAATTGAATTTTCTAATCCATGAAATCATACCAGCATTTTAAAGTTGCATTGCAAAGTCTGATTGAAATTAACAATTCTGCTATGGTTTTTCATTCCATTTCCTTGTTGTGTGAACCTTTTTTCTTTTTTTTTTTTCAATGCCATATTCTCTTTAAAGATTTAACACTTGTTTAGTTATATGCTATAGCATGAACTTGTTACATAGTCTCAAAATTTTGGTATCTCATGTTTTGCCATATTTGTCTTTGCAGTTTCTAGTTACCCGTTGAGTGCTGCCTTCTGCATCACATCTATTTGCTTAGCACTGGCAGATAAATGGGATATCTTATAATCCTATTCTCATCGAGGGATTTTGTTTTATCTCCAATTTTGGCACTTAACATTCTCTTGTTTGTCCTCTGGAATGTATTATTTAATTATGTCTGAACAGTATAAATTTTGATAAATTGTTAATCATCTTAGGTTTGGTACCTAGTGAAAGATACAAGCTTTGATTAACAAGTAAATTTTAGTAATTTGATTTACAGATTTCTGCAAATATAAGTTGTACTTCTACTATAACAGTTCAGGTTTGAACTGTCACTGCACAAATCAACCGTTAAACATTAGCTGAAATTAAAGGCAAGGGGTAGAATTGTCACTGAATAAAAAGTTAAAAAGGATGGATTAATATATTCTTCCTTCACAAGATAACGAACTGTAAACGATGTAGGACGAATGAATATATTCTTCCTTCACAAGATAATTACCTGCAAACATGTAATAAGCTTCTTTGTTCACAATGGCATATTTGATGAGCTACCTTACAATGTGGTAACACTATTCTATATAATAAATACTACTCCCTCAGCCCCTAATTAATGTTGTTGGCCAACTGTTAACGAAAGCTGTTTCTTAAGGTTAAGGACTTCAATACCCTTTGAAGCCAATCGTTCCTTTAAAGTAGCCGCTGCTTCTGCGTACTTTTTGTTCATCATGTCCGACTCGTCCACAGCTTGTCTATATCGATGTTGAATAGCTTCTAGCTTATTCTTTGTTCCTCTAAGTCTCATTCTAACCTTTGCTTGTTCCTTTCCGCTCTCAATCTTATCCTACCCAAAGAAAAAAAAGTAAGCTGATAAAATTCTCAAAATACTACACATATCATATGTCGAAAAGTCATAATATTGACTTACCATGTGTGTCTTCACTTCATTGCTGGAAATTTGATCTGTCAGTTCTTGTATTTGAAGTTTAGCACTCAATAGCTGACAGTAAATAGTCATCTTAGCATCCAATTATTCCCCGAGCAAACGAGAAAAAATAACAATATCCACATACCTCATCTTCACATTGTTTTCTAACTAGCTCAACTTCGGTATGCCTTTGTTCTGCCATATTTGTTGCCAATTTATTTCTTTCCTCTGTCATGATAAGGAGCTGGCTCCTAACATTCTGTCAAGAAAGTGAGAATGTTGGGTTAAAATTCACGAATCTTAAAACAAAACAAGTACTTTATTACGAATTTGTAGGATATGGTAGTCTGCTGTAGTTTTCAAGTTTGGTCTGAATAATGCATCCAAACAGATACAAAACCTGAATGTCATTTGACGGATCTGATTTTCCATCCAACTCTCTGACACAAACCAGAAGATCGTCCCTTTCTTTGCTGAGAGAGATAAGCTCCTTCTCAAGCGCATCCACCTTCTCAGAACAACGGCAAAGCTCATCCGACTTTGTGTCCAACATCTTTGAGGAAGAATAGTCATTTACACCAGAAAATATATGAGCAAGTTAAATACAGCAGGCAGTTAAAAAAAAGTAGATGTGTCAAAAGACAAAGGTATATAGCTTACTTCCTGAGATTGTATACGCTCAGTTTCAGCATTTTCTAACTCATGTGTGAGTCGATCAATCTCTACAGACTGCTCCATCCTGCCACACATTACAGACAATCATTATATTATTAGACTAAATAAATAGTTTACGACAAAGATTCAAACCCAGAGAAAACAACTACAAGAAAGGATAAAGGGAAAAAAACCTGCAATTTTTCTCCAACTTCACCTCCTCCTCGCAACTATCCAATGTTTCCCTGAGGATCTTGTACTCGTCTTCATAAGAGTGCAGTTGATCCCTCACCTTGAATTTAGCAAGTTTATCTCCAAAATCAGAGCTCAGCAATAACAAATGTTCAATTACAAAAAATTAAATAGAAAGACAAGATGACTTTAAAATATATAAATTTATTAACATGTTCTTGTCAGAAGCATGTTTCAATAAGGTGGAACAACTAATTCCACATATAGCAAGCATTATAATCTTAAGCGGCTCTTTGATATATTTCTTTTTCTTATTTTCTTTTTCATGGTGATAAATTCAGCAGTAAGGAAATTGCAAATAGACTAGTTGAAAGTAGATATTGAATGTGTACCTCTAATATTTCCTTTGACAATGTCGTAATCTCTGCATTGTACTCCCTTGATTTTTCTTCTATGGCTTCAATTGAAGCCTTTTCCTTTGCACTCCATATAGCCTTTTCCTCCTCTATTTCCAAGAGAGAATCAGTAAGTTGCTGCAAATTCAGAGGCAAAACATGAGAACCAATGATACACAAAGAGAAAGCAAATCAAAACAGCAGATCAGCTAAAGAAAACAAGTTACCATTTTCAGTTCTTCCTTTTCTTCCAGCAATTTCTCAATAGAGCTTTCCAATTTCTCACGATTCAAATCAGATTCCTCCAACTTATACCTCTGGAGAGAAAATAACACACATAATAACATCAGCGCAGAAAAAAGAAGCCAAAAATCTTGACAAATCACAATACCAACAAAAGCTTACAAACCAGTTAACTGTGAGTATGAAATGAAGAAAGACTTACAAGTGATGAGATCTCTTCCTGCAGGTTAAAGAATTCAGAACTTGATTCACTAAACTTTTCCGACAGGCCATCCAACTCCATGACCAAATCTTCATTTCTGGCTTTAACCTCTTCCTTTTCTTGGTTGGAAGCTGCTAATTCCTCTTCCAAAGAGGCAATAGCTGTCTCCATTTCAAAGACAAGAACTTCTAGTTTCTTGTACTCATCCTAAATGACAGAGAGGGCAACAAACAGAAAGAAATTAAAAGATTCACAAGAAAACGAATATCCTTTTGGCAGAAAGGGAGACTGACGTCCTAAAACAACTACTAGATTGATGCAAACAGTAAGAACCTGCATTGTCTGGTCAAAAGAACCCTTTGTCCTCCTGGGGTCAAACAGTTTTGACCCTCTGTGACTGTCAGCAACCGAATCTCGTCTCCTACCAGCAAATGAATCACGTTTGCTAATATCCCGCTCAAGAAGTGTCTTCTGACTGTGCAGGCGTTTAACCTCTCTATCAGCACATGCTTTCTCACCCTACAAAAGGAAGAAAAAAGTGTATCAATATGTTGAATCATACAGATCACTAAACTGAAAGCCAAAAAATGTTGTCCATGCAGTTATGATGACACCTCAAGCTTGGTTCTATCTTGGATAGCATTCTTTAACTTAGATTCTGTCTCTTCAGTTTCGTCTTTGTTTTCTCAAGGTCTTTCCTCAAGTATTCCTTTTCCTTGGCCATTGAATTGGATGATAGAGATTGAATGTCCCTCTCGAGAATTTGAATATGATAAAGAAGTTCAGCTTTTTCCGCATCATGTTGCTCAGCAACCACCTGCCAAGAAACAGCGTAGCTGTCAGGATGGTCATTTCAGGCGCAAAACATGCAGATTGAAACAAATCAGACAAAGAAGTAAATAGCCTACTGTCAGGGAAGCTTCTTGATTTTGAGCATCTACTCTTAGTTCTTCCATCTCTTTCTGCAAATCAGCATATTTGTTGTAGAGAAGATGCTGCAATGCCAATAATGGAACTCTTAATTTACGCATATACATTTGAAGATTGATCAGAATATCTACCAATAAAAAAGAATTATTTATGTAATAAGATACCTTCTCGTTCTGAAGATCCAGAACTTGGCTTTTCACGCAACAACATAATTTTTCATAGTCACCTATGATTGATTTTTGTTCTTCAGAACATTGGCTCATCTCAGCTTTCACCTCCTGCATTAATAAGTATAAATTATAATTAAAGATAAATAGTGGTTTATGCATCAAATAAAGTCCCAAGAAATAGGACAAAATGACATAAAGTTGGCAGCTTAAGGATTGAGAAAATTAATTTCTGTAGCAAAAAAATAGTTTTAAGTAATGATTTGCAAAAACTCGTGAACTTACAGTGAACATGTCATATATGATAGAAAGACTGTGGAAAGCATCATCCAGAAGCAATGAGACGCTCTCGACTACTTCTTTAGAGTTATGAACTTCAGATATTATGTCGTCAACATCAATTGACTGCTAACCATGATCATTTTAGAAAGTGAAATTCTAAATCAGTTTCGTGATGTTGGATAATGAGTGCATTCAGACAGAGATAAACATTGTTAGCATATTTAGAATCAGAAATAAGAGAGATTTTCAGTCGGTTAACAGAAGCAAAAGATGCATACGTTAACTGTTACTTCAGATTGGCCAGAAGCAAGTTGTTGACAGGCGACCCTAGCCTCCTCTCGTGCAAGTCGAAGCTCTTCATGCAGCTGTAAAATTGTAAAACTCATGCTCCCTACCAGATCAAATAATAAACAATGAATCTTTACTCTTATTGGCATTAACTAAAATTACCGATTTAAATGTCTCCTGCGCACAAACATTCTGCCTCAGTGGCTAGCTCAAGAACACTATCTAAATTTTGTTGGCCGGATGACTTCTCCATCTCTAACACCTTAATCTGTCACGTAGCCAGCAAGTAGAAATAGCAAAGGACAATCATATAAATTATGGTTGCATGCAGTAGGACTGGTACCAGTAGATAAAATTTTGTGTACTCCAAACTAAGGATTTTTGGGGGGAAACTTAAAGAAAAACCTTCTCTTGCAGTTGCTTGATCACTAAAATAGCCTCTGAATTTCCATGGGTGCAGACAGAACTGTCTTTATATTCCTCATCATTAATGCAGCCAGCCTCAGCCAACTTTCTTTTCAAGCAATCAATTTGTATCTCACTCATAGTTTTCTGCATGATAAACAAATTATTGATAGATAGTAAACTAGAAATAAATAACGCTGATATGATGGCTCCAAGAAAGAATAATACCTCAGTTTCAGATTTCACGAGCAAATTTTCATACTCTGCTAGTAAGTCCTTTAAGTCACTGTCCCCTTGATATTTATGATGTAAGTCCGTTAATTCACTGTCCCCCTGATATACATAAACTTGTTAGTAATCCAAAATTTCATTAGCATGCATCTGAAGTAACAGGAAACAGAACAAACCATGGATAAGCATTTCTTCTTGACTGGATTTTTTCGCCTGTTTGTGACATGCACGAGAGCACAAGGATCAGGTAAAGTACAGTCATCCCTTGCAAGACTTTTATTATCTTCGTCTTTCATGCATGCATCTTCCTCGACTTCAGTTTCCATCAATGTGTCAAAAGCTAGGAGTGGTCCACTGACACGCCCAGGTCTAACTGATTTCACAGCAGAATTCTTTGACACCTAGGAGCACAACGTGACTGAGTCATCTACTGGAAGAAAAAATATCTGCCTCAACAAGTTATTAAGTTTCCAAGAACTTTGGCTTAATCATTATGATTAATCACTACGGACCACATCGACCAAATTATATATAGTCAATGCTCATAACTAATGAATACCAATCTCCTATAGATGAGGGATTTTCTGACTATAAATATAATTGGCTTTAGTGAACTTAAAACTAGATCTTTATTGCTGTAAATCATTAACTAAATAAAACAACTCATTAGAGAAATGATACAAGACAAACTACCTCTTCAGCAGTCCCACGCAAGAGATTACCAGGGCACCATGTAACCCGCCTCTTATTCTGCCACATTAAAAAGCAATTATGGACATTTCAAAGATAGCTAAGCAGAAAGATTCTGAAAACAGTAATGACAAGAAGAAAAGATAGATATAAAGTATTTGAAAGACAACAAAAAACACACATTCAAGTTCGACACAATATCCATCATATCAATCTTCAAGTAGATTGGAACCATTGAACTGACCACTGACCTTTTTTAACTGGTCACGGCTTTCATCTCTGCTTGAGTATAAAACCATTGAACTCAAGTTTTCAATTTTCT
Organism: Rutidosis leptorrhynchoides; assembly: GCF_046630445.1. Taxonomy (NCBI): domain Eukaryota; kingdom Viridiplantae; phylum Streptophyta; class Magnoliopsida; order Asterales; family Asteraceae; genus Rutidosis; species Rutidosis leptorrhynchoides. Next base: position 44,197 of record NW_027266624.1, read on the forward strand.
TTGCTTGCTCTTGCATTAATTTCTCATGCTCGGCTTGAGCTTTCTTTTCTTCTTCTAACTCCGATGCAATGCGCTCCCTCTCTAGTTCAGACTAAGAAACATTTTTTTTTTTTTGTCACATAAAGTATAAGCCACGTATACCACAAACATCAACTGAATATTCTAAGCCATACCTGTAGCAACATATTCCGCAAATTAAGGATCTCTCTTTCAAAATGTTCTGAATGAGAACCCTGATAACAAGAAAGAATAATAATAAACAAGTAAACAATACTGAGCTTCCATAAACATTATTCCAAGACTATTTTACATTAGGGTTCTGGCTGTGTTCAAAGAAACAAAACAATAAACATACCTGTAGTTTGGCTCGAAGATCCTCAATTTCTTTCTTTTGACGTTTCAACAGAGCAGCATCTGTTAAAATCTGACAGAAAGAAACAAGTTAACTCCAAAATTAACAACGCATGAGAGGCAATGGAGATCCATATGCAATGCCAAATGAGATAAATTATTAAAACATTTTAAATCATTTGAAATCAATGCAACAATTTAGGCAAAACTAAAACTGGAAAGAGGAGAGCAAGTAGAGAAAAACCTCATTCACATGAGCATAATTTGTGACACGTAATGCTCTGCTTGCAAACTGAAGACTGCTTTTTGTCTCATCAGCATGAATCTGCAATCAAAATTCAGCTAATAAAGACCCAATTCTAACAAACGATCAGTAATGTGATTCACAAGAATTGCAACAAACAAATGACAACAGCATTAAATTAAAACGTCATAGGTAATAGCCCACGATTCCACGAATGAAATTAAGTCCATAAAGAATTTCAGAATCACATATTGGGATGATACCTGAGCCAATGTGATATTGCAAATTATAGCAGTATTTGCATTGCCACCCAAAGCTGGCTGCAAAATACGTGTAAGTTTGCTATCTCGATATGGAACATGGCCCCTGCATCAAATATTTCAAAAAAATGACTTCATACAGAAAAGAAAAGAAAAATGATACGACATAGCTAGTGAGTGGACACTGAACCTACCCCTGACTTTCTGCACCTTCACTCAGTTTTTTAATCACAGTTCCAAGGGTCATCAAGCTCTTGTTGATATGTGAGCCCTCTTTGAGCCTCACACCTTCAGCACCAGTTTTTGCAGCTCGTTCTGAACCAGCAAGATCCACTAAGTTCTAGAAATCCAGCCAGAAATAATATAAGAGGAAAGGTAAATCCACGACGAACAAATTTAAAGACAATAATATATACAATATCTTGGACCTTTGGGAATCACATACCAGAACGGAAACACGAACAGCATCACAAGAACCACCACCATTGACTTCATCTTCAGTTTTTTCCCGACTCTCAATAATCTATTCAACTAAAACTTATAAGCCAAACGCAGATCTAAAAATATCCCATTATGAAATCAAAGAACTATAAACAAACATACCATGCGGAAAATTGTGTGGGATCTACTGCTGTACAAGTTCATATTGGTCTCACCAATATGCCGATGAGCTGAATTTGAAAAGGAATGAGTAAGTGTAATTTCACAATCAAATGTAAAGAGGCATGATTATTGACACACCATTTCCCATTTAAGAAACAAAATAATTCTTTTAAATGATTATTTAAAACAAACATAAAGCACCAAAAAAGAAATATAATACGCACTTTCTCCGAACTCCATGAAATCAAGGACTTGCTGAGGGGATGAGACAATTGCTTCTCGTAAGCCAGCAACATGTATACCTCGCTACAATTACAAAGGTACAATATACTAGTCAGTCAATATCTTCATTCAACGAAATGAAAGTAAAGATAATGAAGGAACTTAAGTACCTCGAGACTTTCATGAATCTGCAATTTCCGGTGCTCGGGAGCCAACAAATCATTTATTTCCTCATTATAGATCTCCATATATGACATCCGCAGAAGAAACTCTCGATCAACGTCCTAGAAGAACATGTAATCAAACATATCAAATATTTCCAGTTGCTTTCACGAAACATGTAAACTTTTGAAGAGACATCAGAATAACAAATTTTTAAAACTCATACTACCTCTTGTAAAATGTTAAATAAATCGTGTACCGCCAGTGGTATAACGCCAGGTTCAGCACCAGAGCCACGCATTGTATGCGTTTTCCCGCTGTTTGTTTGACCATAAGCAAAAACCGTGCCTGCAACAAATTTCAAAAATATAGAATCCAGAAACTAGTGTGAGCCGATTTTGTTAAATTAAAGTACAGTGGAAATGGAATTAATAGGCAAAGTTCTCAATAGCTCAAGAAAACAGCACCATTAAATCCACCGACAGCAGCAGCGACAATCTCTTTCGTACGAGCTTCATAAACTTGAGCTGTCTTACAATCTTCACTGAAAATCCGATCTAAAAAAACAATTTTCGTCCCAAATTAAAAATTAATAGACGGGAACTTTTAAAACTACGGAACAAAGGGACAGGGTGAGACTGAGATTTGAGAGAGGTACCGAAATCAAACTTGGAGGATGGATTGTTTTGTGGGAAAATGGAGTTGCCGGAGATTCTCCATGGACTCGTCCTTGCATCTTCTATGGAAAGCGGTCTCGATCGAACAGCAACGTGGATTCGGTCCATTTTGGCTCTTCTTCTTCTTCGACAAAACTGAGAAGACGCCTTTTTGAAAACTCCCGCCTAAGTATATTTTTGTTTTACTAACTTCTACAGGCGCCGGATTCGGAAGAAAGTGAAGAAGACTGGGAGTGACGCGCGTAAATTAATCTTTTACCCTTAATGTTTACCCATTTCGACTTCTTTGACCCTTCAATTATATTTTAGTCTTATTAAACCCCTACTATTTTCGAATTGGTCAAAATAAACCTTACCGGTACTTGCTATGTCAATATTGTCAACATAACTTGGCTTCGTTTTTTGTCTATTTCGCTTTGAAGTAGACGAAGAAAGAAGTTTTTCAAGAAACTGCGAGCTTCAGGTCAACTTCCAAACGTGACCACTTTGTTGGATGGTTCTGGAATTTAGAAAGAGGCAGTTGTATTCGTTTAAATCGATGCAAGACGATGGTTTATTTAGCTCCTTGTATTGTATGGAATGCTTTGATAAAAAATCTGGTCAGCTTCAAGCTGGAGAGTATATAGTCAGAAACAAAGCGTGGTCCGACTCTATTTGTTCCATGCCCAACTCTCTTGTCTCTATTGCGCGCCAGAACATAGCCGAGCTCCATTCTGTTTCGTCCAGGTCTAAGCAACATCTTCTTACAAACCAAAATAGGACTAGGAATTGGGCTCGTCCTCCTGAAGGCATCGTTAAAGTCAATTGCGACGCGGCCATCTTCTCGAATTTAAACAAATGGGGTATAGGTAAGCTTTATTTGGCTGAAGTACTTTGCTGCCAATTTGCATATGTGGATGGTATACCAGATATTTATTTAGCTGAAGCAACTGCAATTCTCCATGGGATTTATTTGGCTCAATCAGTCGAAATTTCTAGAGTTCTCTTTGAATCAGACGCCCTGGTTGTCATCAACGAAACCAGCTACTCAAACTGTTGGTTTTTGTCTTGTAGGAAATAATACTAATGATTAAATAGTTTGCATTAGGCTTTACATTTTGCAAGTTTTTGTACACTCCTAGGAAAAACAATCCTCTCACTCATTCACTTGTTAATTTAAGAATGAAATGGAGAGGCCGGTCGCCTCTCTCCTTGTATCCTATTGCCGATTCTGATTGATCAATGAAATCCCATGTTAACATCCAAAAATATATACTACCTCCGTCCCAAAATAGATGTAAATTTTTCAATGCAAATTGCATGTAAAAATTTGCATCTATTTTGAGACGGAAGTAGTATTATAAAAATGAAATACTCCATTCGTCCTAGCATAGTTATCGTTGGTATAATAATAGAGAGATACTACTCTACATAATCCGCTTGAATGTTTGTTTCATGCTGCTACTTTTACGAACCAGTAATTGTGGTTTTACTGAAATTGTTTTGCTGGTTTTGCTACTTCTCTAGCATAGGAAATCTTGGAACACAATCAATGGCGAAATGAAAGTCTTTCCCCACATTATATTTAGAAGGACGATTCAGGACAAGAATTACTCTAAGAACAAAGGTACAAACAACAAGTCAACTCCCAGAGTGAGAAATGATGATTGAAAGATCTGAATTCGTGGAATTTATTTATCTGACATTCCAGTCATAGCATCGTAGCCTGCCTTTCATTCTCTCTCTCACACACACAAGCATACAGATTAGAAAAACAGAAGAATATACAACAGCCTCTTACAAAAAAAAGCTAAAGAAAGCTGTACAAGATCGAAACCGTCCTCCTCCAAGATGGTTAGTTGACTACTAGTAGAACCTTGTATGTCAAACCTTGACTCCGATTCTTTGAGCAACCTGTATCACACAACCAAGACAAGGAAACTAATTCAAGAAATGTCACATTGACCATGAGTCAGCTGCATCTAGTAATGTCATATTATTATTATTGGCATAACAATATTTTAGCCATGTGTTTAAGCCAAAATCCGAAAATAGTCATGGGATAACATTATACAGAGGAATTCCATCTTGAATTATATATAAACCTTTTGCAGATTGAAAACAAACAAGGGCACTCCACATTCACTCTGCACAACACTCATCTCCTATCTTGCCAAAATTGAATTAATTGAAGTTGGAAAATAAGAGACTGCCTGCCTCCATAAAGGACTGGACAAAATCCAGAATTTTCAAAGTCAACATGAATTATTTAATTAAGAGCATTAATTACCTCCTTGAACGATTGGACATCACTTCCCCAAAGCCAGGCATCACAACCAGCGTCTCTGGCACCCCATAAATCGTTTCTACGATCATCCCCAACATGTACAGCATCCTCAGGTTTCACTCCAGTAAATCGCAAGCTTTGAGAAATATTGTTGGATTTGGTTTTTCTGCTGCAACCTATTTTTTAAAAGAAAAGGGAAAACAAAACAAAAATAAGCACAAAGTTGGACTTGGAAGTGGCGACATACAGAATTACTTAAATAATTGTGAAGACTTACTTCAGCAGAACACGCAATGGCATCAAACCAGTGTTCACAATTCAAAGCACGCAAGACAGGTCTCAGACGAGTATCAAAGTTCGATACAACGGCTATTTTCACACCTGCTTTTCTAAGAGCCTGAAATACCTTCTCGGCTTCAGGATCACAAAGGTGCCAAGCCTTCAAAACAAAAGTTTGGTTAAGATCTTATTTTATCCCACAAACATAAGTCACTATAAAAGGTGAAAGTTTAAAGACTAATGAATCTTACCTTATTGGTGGTATAGTAGTTATATAGTTCTTCAAAATACTGAGAATCTGAGCAGCCCGTGGACGAACTGACAATATATTGCCAAAAGGGTTTCCCATCATTGACATATCTATGACAAAGACAATATTCACATTACTGGAGAACCAATGAAGGAATACACCAAAAATTCCGAGAATCACACAAGAGAATACAGATTTCCAGTCAGATTTCACTTGTGAATATGCAGATTTTTTACCAGGTCATAATACAATACTGTAGAAGACAGCAATCAACAAACCACCAAATCTTTATCCAACCAAAAAAGGAAAAAGATGACAATCATTTATCTCACTAAACAAGTGGACATTATATACACATGAAAAGGTGGTCCTTTCTTTAACTTTACTTTTCTTCTCTCCACTAAAGCTGGGGAATTTTGAAATCAACAAAATTGTTCTCATGGAAACTATGCAACAAATGATTATACAAAAGAAAAAGGAAACCAAAGGAATGAAAACAGAAAAGTTTTATACCTGAGACGAGATCTACCCCATGGTTGCTGATATGCCCACCTGTATCTGTTCAAAATCTCTGATTCTGTATATGCCACTCCGTATTTCTCCCCTATCTCTCTATATATCTGCACAAATACCCCAAAACAATACGCATAAGCATCAAATCGAGTCATATGAATTAAGAACAACACAAAAAGTAACAAATACAGTAAATTCATAACCCAAATGAATAAAATTGGTTGAAATTGGAGGGAAAATGAATATACTGTAAACCAATATACTTCAAATGCCATAAAAATTAGTAAAACACATGTTCATAACAAGCAAACAAACAAAAACACTGAGAAGAGAAGGAAGACCTGAGGCCATGGGTTGAGAAGGAATAACAAGGGTTCCAACAGCATCAACAAGCAAAGCCTTATGAGTGATTTCTCCATATAGAGATTTTCTGTAATCTAGATAATCCTTGGCTCCCCATATCTCCAACGGAGATTCCTTGCTCACCGCTGCCGTGGCCACGGCGGAAGACGAAAACGGGTCGACCCGGATCCGAGAAACGATGTTGGATACTGGAGTGAATGATGATGATGACGGGGAAGAAGAAGAAGATAAGAGGAGTCTGGAGATTTTGCTTCTCAAGGCCATTGATGATGAAAATGATGCATGCACATTCCCAGATACTTCTTCTCCTTTGCTTTGGCAGGATTACAATTCGTTTCTGGTTTTTATTTTTCTTGGAACTTGAGTTTCACTGATTGTTGGTTCAGTCTGGTTTTTAAATAGGCACTGGAAAAATTGGAATTTCTTCGTTATGACAGTTTCACCCATCATCTTTACTTTAAGTCTTTATTAGCCCTTAAACTAATAAAAAAGCATTTATTAACCCTTGTATTCTTTTATTTGTAATGAAAATGTCCCCGACATTTGAGTCATTTTCATCGAGATGGATGTTTTTTAATGTGGAGATTATATTCTTCTTCTCTATTTAATTATTTTTGCCTACTTTCTTTCTCGTAGTGGTGGTTCAACATCACGGAATGATGCTTCATGCATTAGTGTAAAAGTAAAAAAGAAATTAAAATTTACTAATTTTATATTGAACTAGAACAGGAAGTTGATGGATCGAAATTGGTAGTTCACGATTCATAAATAGGTCCAATATACATGTGTTATTAAATTGTTTGAATAATAGTCGAGAAGACTTTATGAGCATTGAACATTTTTACAAGAAGACGTAAAAATATTCTAGAAAAAAAATTGATTCACGTGTGACATCAGCTACATTATTTTCACATTCTAAAGTCAATAATTCAATTCTTCAATGTCATTTTTTATTCTATTGAATATTTGAATCGATATAAATGGTTTATATCGTTGTGATAAAAAGATATCTTGTAGGTGCAAGTATAATTGATTTTCGTTAAGGAGTCAAATATGAAATTAAATAGTTTAAGGAGCTATTGCTCGTATGTAAGAGTCGTTAAGGTGTGTATATTGCAAGCAATGGCTAAAAGACAAAGGAACGAAATAATGAGTGCAGATGTGGCATACGACGAAGGCTATTGTAATCCACCACGTCAGCAAAAAAACCATCGTCCGTATCCGGCCCATTACCGTGTAACGCAGCTATGGGACCCACTCGATTTCTTCCACTGGGGCCCAGACTAAAAATAAATCATACTCTGAGCCACTACTTTTGTTTGCTAATTTTTTGTTTTTTTATTACTACTACTACTTTATTATATTTTCGAAAATTTTGACTTTAGTAGCTACTCTTTATTGGAGCAATAATAATAAGATAAAAATGTTAATGCAAGAAACAAAAGGTCCGCCTGCACTAGTTGCCACGAACTTCTAAATAAAATTAGATATTTGCCGAAAAAATAAATCAGTGATTGTTTTTGATAGTGAAGTAAATAAATCAGATAAGAGACAAAATTAAAAACAAGTGAAAAAATCTAATATAAAGGCGAATTCATCATACTATATTAGTCTCTCTAGAGATGGATCTATGGTGAGTAGAAGTTGGGAGAGCAGCAGGAGCTATGATTTAAAAGGTTATCAATATTATTGTCGTAATATAAATTAAAAAAAAGTTTATTTATTATAATAAAGAAAGATATATACTTATAATAATTTTAATACTTTTTTATAATGAGTAATTAAAAAAAATTAAAATAACAAAATATGAATAATTAAAATAAATTTTTTAAAATTAAATTATTTTTTATCTAAAAAAATCGTAATGCGATATAAATTAAATATTTATAGAAAATATATAATTTATTTATTAAAAATATTATATATGATATTTTGATCTTATACTATATATTTTGATATATTATATTCGATAAGTTTAACAATGAAATTGTGATTTATTGGTATTTCTATAGTACATTAATTTACATATAATATGGCTTAAATTGACGGCTAGATTTCTCATCCGTCCGTCTATACTAATGCAAGATACCTCATCCGTACGTCCGTCTATACTCTATACTAATGCAAGATACGAGTGTTCATGCATACTGTGTAGGCTAATTTTTTTTGAAGATTGTATATATGCTAATATTGAAAAAAAAAAATATCGGGTCCTTTTGATTATCGAAAAAAAAATATTGGGTCCTTTTTAAAAATCGAAAGTCGTTATTTTGAAAACGAAATTAGGGTACTCATAGATTTTATTTTATTTTTTAGTAAGACTTTAGCTATTTCGTTTCTAGAAAACGAAAGTCTTTTGCATTAAAAAAAAAAACCGAAGTCTTATGCAATTTGCTTGGTTGAATAAAGTCTTATTTTAATTAAGGGTGTAGTCGAGTCATCTTCCAATAATTACAATCATTTTGGTTTTTTAATTCATCTTTTCAAACTCAATGCAACGTAAATACAGACAAGAAGAACCTAACAGCCCATTGATATTTTTTTTTCAGTTTCCATTGATTTTGTGAAATAAATATATATAATACTAGAATTAAAATAGAGAATTTACCATGCAATAACACAACTGATCGAACGTGGCATCATTGGGACTGATCAACTTGAATTTAATTAAGGTAAGGTATAAATAAATGCTATACATGTGGAGTACATTCTGCAACCTTATAAAAAAAATAAAAAATAAAAAAATCGTAGGTTTTTTATTTATAGGAATCTATATAAGTTTATGTCTGAGGATGGCCATCGACTGCGAAGATATTTTTGTAAGAGAGAATTGTACTATATATACATATTTATTGGCTCCTGAAAGTGGGTGCATTATTACTATTATTATTATCATCATCATTATTATTCAGTGGGTGGACATAACCTAATCTTAAATTACTAGTATGTACTTTCAAAAAAAAAAATACTAGTATGTCACGTGACTAATGACTTCATTAATAGCTTCTTAATTACATGCAGATAGATATCATCAACGAACGTGTGTATACCAACGCTCGACGATCAATATCGCTCGCGAATAGTCACTGGTAATTCTTATTCTTAGTCGACTATAAACATATTTTTAAAGAATGAAAAGAAATCACCGAAAATTTAAATTACCTAATTAAAGTAAGTTCGTGAGTGACATTAGAATGAGCACATTTAATCGGTATTTAAGATCTTATTTATAATCGCGAGATTTTTTAATTTTAAATTTATTTTAATTATAAATTTTATTGTCGAATCAATATTCGACACATGATGTTTTATTAATTAATAATAATTTAAAATATATATTTTAAAATTTTGAATTTAATTAAGTTTTAAGTTATAATTTTTAGTCAATGGTGTTATTTTTTTTCTTATTCTAATTAGGAAATCAAAACACAATAAAACGTAATGATTTCTAATAAAATTCTACCAATTACTTTTTTTAATGTAAAAATTTTATTCCTAATAAATTTCCTATCTATTATTTAAAAACATATTCCTAACAAAATTATACTACACTATATTTTCTCTAATTCTTTTATTTAATATTTTTCTTAATTAAAATAAATTATATCTATTTTGCCTATTCCTAATTAAAATGGAATGGGCATCTTAATTAAAAAATTATTCCTAATAAAATTAAAATATATATATTATTATTTCAAATTTTTTAATAAAATATTATTCATAATAAAAATTCATTATGTTCTTTTGTTCTATTCCTAACTAAAACCGGCACATCTTATTTTTTAAACAATAAAAACAATTAAATTAATTAGATGTAATTATAAATTTTATTATGAAATCAAATTTCGATATGTGATTTTTACTTTTTGTTATGTTTATTATTTTTGAAAGCAAAATAAATTTTTTAATTCTAATAAGATTGTAGATTTTAAAATAAAATCAAAATAATTAAAATTGATATAAAATTAAAATATTTTTTTTAATATGATATTTGACATATATTGAATAATATTTAGTACTAATAATTATTATCTAATTTTTTTATGATATATTTAAATTATTAATTTTTAAAGGTAAACATTTTTTTTCCAACTGATAGATGTATTGGCTTATTTTTTTAAATAATAACAAAGAGAGATCACTGTACTTAAAGATTATAATTAACCTAAGTAGATTTTCGAATTTCAGCTAGATATCTTGCTGGTAAATAGATTAACATTTCCCATGAACGTCATAGTTTGACAATTCCCATATGATCACTTAATTATGTAGATTGAAGCAATATTTAATGCAACATCATAATTGAGGACTTCATTCATTTATTTAGAAAATGACATACAGTATATAATTGCGTAAGTATAGTACTAATTTGCTGACTTTCACACGTAACACGTTCACTCCAATCAGTTACATTACATGATGATCATCCAAAGGGAAGGAATGTCACATATGCTTGTTATTGGCAGATCATACACGCAACCGTCAATGGTAAGGAATTAACCAATGATCATCAAAAAGAAAGAAAAAAAATTTAACCAATCACATATTATATATACTATCTCCGTCTCAAAATAGATGCAATTTTTCAATACAATTTTTATTTATTTTGGGACGGAGAGTATATATGATCAGTATAATTATTTTATAAGCTAATATTAATACTTAGATAAGAAATGGTGAGTTGACAACATTGAGGGGGCACAGTACTTTTATGAACAGTAATTGGATGTTGTGGACATGAAAGAGTCGGACCGGATTTCACGATGCCGCTCCGACTAATCACCGTAATTAGCAAGCCAAACCGGCATCAGGGTTGCCGGTTTGAAGCAAGACCGGCATTGGGGTTGCCGGTTTGAAGCAAGACCGGCATTAAGGCTGCCGGTCATGCGTGAAAATTAAAAAAAAAAAAAAAAAAAAAACTTTGGACCGGCAATAAGACTGCCGGTCTAGTTCAACAAGCCTACAACTCGGAATAAACCTTCAACAAGTCTACAACTCGGAATGAGTTCAACAAGCCTGCAACTTTGAATCCTACAACTTGGAACAGCTCAGAATATATGTTCAATGACACTACAACTCGGATTTTTTTTATATTCTGAGCTGTTCCAAGTTGCAGGGTTCCAAGTTGCAGGCTTGTTGAATGCATTCCGAGTTGTAGGCTTGTTGAACTGGACCGGCAGCCTTATTGCCGGTCCAAAGTTTTTTTTTTTTTTTTTTTTTTTTTTTTTTTTTTTTTAACGCATGACCGGCAGCTTTAATGCCGGTCTTGCTTCAAACCGGCAACCCCAATGCCGGTTTTGTGTCCTTCGACCGGCCACGTCAATGCCGGTTTGGATTAGTGATTAATTAACAAATTAATCAGTCCGACCGGCAACCCGAAAACCGGTCGGACTACTTTTGTCCACCTTCTCAGCTTTCGTTTCAATATGTCCACATGTATTTTTTAAAAATTATTTTTGCAATTTTCTGAACATTGAGGATTTGAGGCGCTATACACTATATATGTGGGAAAGAAATTTTTGGAATTCGTCAACTTTTATTTTATCATCGAGCCTCTCTCTTTTGTTATTTCTACATCTCATGACCTGATAATTCTTATTGTACATCATATTCATAATAAGACACATATATAATATAAATAAAATTATGCAATTATTATATATTTAAAATTCGATCTAAGTTCAAGTATATTTGAAAAACATGGTTAATATTGTATTCGGAATTTGTTCAATATTTTCTTAAAGTAACCGATTTAGCGGGCTTTAAAGCCGAGAAAAGCCGTATACATGCTACTCGTACTCATCATGTAAATCCATTGATTGACGATGTTTCTAGACTTAAACGAACGATATCGATATAATAATCTTTTACGACCCTGAAATTCATCGGTCCGGAAATTTTTGAGGTTGAAATTAAAAGGAAATGCTAAACCACAAATTTTACAAAGACGAAATGAAAGGCTGAGACAGAGAGAGTAATATGTCACTCAGTGAATGGCATATATGGGCCACGGCGCATCAAAAGGTAAGGGCCCAGGTTTTGACGTCTTGCGGGGGCCCATTAAGATGAGTTGGTGAAGTTGGGCCCTACTTATAACTTAACATTTTCTTCTTTTTTTTATTGGCATTTTGTGCTTTGAAGATACCTATACTTTTTTTTCTAATGCTTTTTTCTTCATTTTTGATGTAATGTTTCCAATGAGGATATCTATATTGATACGCCACCCGTTTCAACTATCACACTCCATCCGTTTCACAATAGTTGATGTTTTGATTAAAATGACATGAAATAATTAATCATGTATCATGAATATATTTTTATCAAATAAAATATTTTTTAAGCTATACATGATGCTTGTTTAAATTAAGAAAACTTAAAATATATTATCTCCGTCCCAAAATAGATACAAATTTTTCAATACAAATACGGAAAGAGTATTTTTTTTATAAAAATACTTTTATTATACATGATTAATTACATAATGTTCAGGGACGGACCCACATACAAACTGGGGAACCACGGTCCCATCCAACTTTTTGAAAAAAATTAAATTATAAAAAAGAAATATATATAAATTGTTCATCGAAAAGGAATTGAAGTGACATAGTAACCTAGTGGTATATATCTGATGGTCCTGTATTCAATGTTCTCTAGGTTCGAATGCTAGAGGCGATTTTTTTCTCTTCTCTCCTTTATTTTAAAAATTATATAATATGCATATATATTCCTTATAAATATGGCTACTAAAATCGTTAGTCCTCAAATATAATTTTTTTCCAAAGACATCCACCAAAGTTTTTGGTCATCAATTTTTTTTAAGACATCATCAAATATGAATTAAACTAATATATATACCATATACAAATATGATTACTAACGTTTAAATAAATAATCGTCAAATATAAATTGGATCAATGTAAATAGTTTATTTCTATTAGTATTTAGTATGATTGTATTAGACATATTTTACAATTTTTTTAATAGTAAATTTAGTTTAATGAATTAAATTTCAGTTAAACAGTAAAATTGATTGTTACTTGTGATTAATTTTTTTATGAATCACGATTTAATTTAATTATAAATTTTCGCAGTGCGATTTGAATTTTCCACAATTCTCACTATATTAATATCTTGGATACACTATTGCTTATGGAAAAAAATATATCATGATTAAATATCATTAACAAAATTCGATACAGATAGTGCGTAAACTCTCATTGATCTCACTCAAATTTAATCATACATCCAAAAAATTTATGACTACTTTCGGTCTTACCCGACATCCAATTTTAAATCCGTCCCTGATAATATAATTTTAACTAAAATATGAATTATTGTGAAAAGGTGGTGGTACTAAATTTGTATCGCGGAATAAACTCTAAGCACAATGGCACTAGCAATCGACGCTCACTCTCGCTAGCATAAGCCCGTTTGAAGGTAATATAAGGCAAGCCCAAATCCATTTATAGATTCGGAGGATTACAACCTTATCAAGCAACAAGAGAGATGTAGTAACATTCTTAAAATCGTATTTGTATCTTGTACATTCTTCTCAACACAACAACAATTACATACTTTTTTCGTCCCAAATTAGATGTTAATTTATGAAATTTTATACAAATTAAAACAACATGATTATAAATTTATTTTTCAACATAATTATGATTATATAGACTTAAAACTCTCATAAAAAACATGTAGGTGAAGATGGTGAAATTAGTAAGAGAATGCATAGGAGAACATGAGGGTGAAAATGGTGAAATTGATGAGAATATAATGGATTAACATAATTAATGTTCTTTAAATTTGTCAAAATTTACATCTAATTTGAGACATAATTTGAGACGAAGGAAGTATATAGTAATAATTAAACATGTCCATATATTCTCATCATCATACACAATGTTTAAGCCAATTGATCATCTCGTACCTTATATCTAATTGCAACTGGCACATTCACTGATCCAACCCAAACATATCCATCTTTTTCCATTATTTCACTTAAAGCTCCCGATTTTTCATCGAAAAATTCTTCCAGCACCTCACCATTTTCATCCAGCCGAACTCCCGTTCCAGGAATTATCTTTAATTTAAGCTTGCTCATAAGCAAGTATATTTTCATTGGATCGATAGGCAAACTACTCAAGAACTTGCCGATTGCCGGTCTTTCCTGTATGAATTTCATAAATTTATCGTTCTTCGAATAAATGGCAACCCAATATCCTCCTCTAGGACTCTTGTGGATGTTGTCGGGGGCTCCGGGGAGTCGAGCAAAGACTTCGATCGTTCCTACTTTTTCCGTTTTAATCCAATACTTTATAACTCTTTTCTTGAGCATTTCTACTACGAAAATGTAGTTACCATCATCGCTCATCAACACTCCATTAGGAAATGCAAGATTGTTAACAAGCACGGTGACTTGCTTCGTTGTCGGGTCATATTTCATCAATCTTCCCGAAGCGTCTCCGGTAAGTAACGTCTGGATATAGTTCCGTCTATCGAATTTAGAGCTACTGTGTGTGAAATAGAGGATTCCAGTCTCAGGATCGATGTCCAGTCCGTTTGTAAACTTGAAAGGAATTCCTTCAGCTTGGTTGGCAATTACGGTGGCGACCCCACCTTTGGGACCCACTTTGAGTAGGCCATAGTAGGCATCACAGATATATAGATCACCGCTCGATTGATTGAATCGTACGCCTAATGGACGGCCACAGATGTGCTCCATGCTTGGATCTCCACATCCCTCTCTGATCGTAATACGTTAACAGTCAAAGTAAACTCAAGTGAAATATTCATATACTCATTCCATCCCAAATTTGATGGCATTAATATATTTTTTTATCTTACAAAAATATGTTAATTTGATAAGTTTAAATTAAATTTTTTTTTCCTATTTAATCCACTATTCTAAATACTCCTTTTTTTCTTAATTAATTGTCACATCTCACATATAAAATATATAGGAAATGTGACACTTAATTAGGGACGGAAGCATCATCATAAATTTTTTAATTCATTTGACAATTAAATTCTATAAATAAATATACCACATTCATGATCTAGAATATACGTAAAATATATTTGAGTATTTTTTGGACAAGATAACGAACAAGTCCCACACGTAAATATTTGGCCAATTCTCTAATTAGATATTAAATTCTTTAAATGCTAGCTAGATGTCCCAGACGTAAATATTTGGCCAATTCTCTAATTAGATATTAAATTCTTTAAATGCTAGCTAGATGTATTGATTATTTTCATAATCTCTAAAAAACGTATCATGTTATTATAGATGATGAAATATGTCGGATTATTTATTACTATCCGTCTCGAAATACATTATGTTTTGATTTTTTTATCATAAAAATCAAAACATAATATAATTTAAGAAGGATGAAGCGAAGAAGCGTAAGTAGTGAGTAAGAGCTAGAGGGTTTGAAAATGATATGTCAACTAATCGAGCAAGTTGTACATACTATATACTATCTTGAAATGATATCAATAATGAACCAAATATCGTTTTCGAGGAAACAAACAAGTACCTGTGTGGAGAAGAGAAGGCGAAATCGATCCACCGGCGTTCGGCTTCGACCCACTTCACGATCCAACCATCGGAGACGCCAGCATAAGGGCCACCGCCGTTGGGATCATAAGCGTAGCTTTCAGGTCCTTTCGCATTCTCAACCTCCGGCAAAGGTTCCGGTTGCCATTGACCAGTTATAAGCTCATCATGACTTTGCTGTGAAGTACACATGCGGCCGACCACGGCGGCCACCACCACAGAAAATATCACCGACAAGGCTATCTTCAAAGGAACATACATCGTTGCAAAAAATTTAGGAAAGTGATGAGTATTGCAAATCGTACAAGATAGGAGTCCATATATATTATTTTTTCCACAAAAGCGTGCGTTTAAATATATAGCATGTGTATGCATTTTCATTTAAATAATAATATATTTTATTCGTTTTTCTTCCATTAGAGTACTCTGGCAGCCTAGAACTAAATTAAGTTGAACAATTGACTTGATCTAGTTCAAAAAATGAGTGAAAAGATTTGTTTTATATACACGATATACATAACATGATATGGCTATATATAATATATATGTTACATTTTTTTTTTATTATTTTTTTTTTTCTAGAAGGACTCCTTCTTGACCACGCAAAGAAAAATTTATGATGCACAAAAAAATAGTTTCACTTTTGCCTTTTCATTTATTATTTATTTTAAATATTTTTTTAGAAGAGAAGAAATTTTAATTTTATAAAGATCTTAATTTAATTATACATACTCCATAACATATACTGTGTATTCGAGATCTGTAGTGATGTTGTTGTTGGCCACTATAGCTATTTCGATCGACCAATACTTTGGTTGGGTTAATTTTTGGGTTCAAATTGCTCGCCTTAGTACACGCATACAAAATATTTCCATGTGATACTTTTTTTTTTTTTTGCACACGCCATAATTATTATAGACCCATAAAATTGGGATCTAGATTAATTAAATTCATAGAATAATCTCCATTTGTTAACTTGTACTATATATAAAAAAAAGTATTGCATGTATATGAAGAAAAATTATACGATCCACCATGAGGCCATTCATCTATGTATCGGTTCTTATTTGAAATTGACATTTTTGTAGTCTTAATTTTAATTTTTCCTATGGAGTAAAATGTTCGACAGATGTGTATATAAATGACTGTATAAAATAAGTTTCCATCTGGCTTATATTTAAATTAAAATGTTAAGTGTGTGTTACATGCTTTATATATTAAGAATAAGTGAATCCATTTTAACTTCTGAAGTATCAACAAAATTAGTGGTCAAACTTGATGTGCTTCATGCCTTCATATGCTCATTTTAATTTTATAATACCTTTTTTTTGTGCTTTATTATATATTATCATTAACATTCGAATCATTATGATTTTGTTTTTTTTTTAAAATAAAAATCTTCCTTAAATATCTTGAATAATGATATACGCATTAAGTTCATGACTTGGTCTTAAACATATAGTACATCATCGAGATAGTTGATACTTATAAATTTTGACCATATTTTAATTTAATTACAAAATTGAACTTCAAAAATTAATACACTACTTCAATCAATAGAGAGGATATATTATCCAAACGTGACTATTCTTTCGTTCGTTCTACCGTTGTATATGAAATCTTCTTCCATCGTTTTCCATTAGAATAAGACATGAGTGGCACATATCAAGAGACGAGAGTTGCTCGGTGTGTCATTCCGGGTCGCTATAGTCACTTGATAAGTCATGGATCGCCAGGTCTCCCTTCGAAGAGGCTCAGAGCCCGACCTAGGAGAATATGAAGAAAGAAACTCTGTCGAGACTTGTAAAACCGTCATGTTTGAAGATAAATAGGTTATTTTAAGTATAAATTTTGTCTATATAAACCCTCATAAATAAACTCACCTAACTAACAATTGGATAATTATTGCTCACATACTTTTTGTTTTAGAAAACAAAACCCCTACCTGTAGGTATAACTCCCTAAATCAATGACATGACGCCCCAAATCTCCAAATCGTGAGGCGAGTGACCCCAGACCGTAGTCGTCGATCGCTCTTCTGTTCAGATTCCAACTAAGATCGAAGTAGCTCACCGTGATCTCCACCCCTTCTCAAGTTAGTTTTCAACTTGTGACATAACAAATATCTAACTCATAACATCTTATAGGTTTTCTTTTTAAGTACATAACATCTTATAGTTAAAATGGGGTTTTGATCTTGAACAAATAATAGATGAAAACAAACCTCTAATATAAATTGGAGGGAGTAATTACATCTCTGCAAAGAAGATATTGAAACTATTGAATATATTCTTATAGATGCAATACCTATTATCGTTGCCATTAGACAAACACATTATTATTTTTGTTTCTCGATGAACATTTTTTCGATCAATATTTCTCCATAAACTTTTCTCCCTATTACATAGGTTTTTGTGAATCAATCTATATTTAATAATATACCATATGATAATGAACGAAATAAGCTTTGAAAAAAACTAGTCAATTATCCTATCGTCTAGACTATTTTACAAGGATTTTTTACGGATTTATATTAGTCTAGAATCTAATCGACCAGGCCTAAAATGGACAATGGTCTTAATCTTATGAAGCCCAAATTCGACTTCACCGCCCAACCCATCTTTTATTTTTATCTTATCTTTTATTTTTATCGCTTTACCTTATGAAAGAGAGAACATCAAAATATTTTTTTACAACATGACAACTCAACTTTTCCTGATGTTATCTTTTTTGTGTCTAAATTTTAAAAATATTTTTGTCAAAGCAAGTAAACAACACTGTAGCAAGTTTGATTGAGGTTTTTGGTTAGCATGTAACGCGCCATCTGTAGCTTTAGCTGTTGGGGTGTTGATCTATTTGTAAAAGTGACACGTGGAAATAAATTCCACGCAAGCGAGTTACAATTAAAAGCTAATTAACGTCATTTAAACAGTCAACTAACATGAGTTGACCAATTTAACGCCTTGCTCTCACCCTTCCATTCCACCGCCGCTAACCATCTCACCATGCCTTCATCCTTCGACCTTCTCACACCAGATCTATTTATGAAATCCTATCGATGACATCGAAGGCTCGATCGACAAGACAACGACGCATGTAACCTAATTCTTTTCCCAGTCAAAATCGTCCACTCCGAATTTGCAATTTGAGACTTTAAAACAATGATTTGGCAAAATTGTAAGAAACTTGATATATATATATATATATATATATATATAAAGAGAACTCCAATATTGGTTCAGTTTTGACCGTCAAGGAACCACCATCAAACCCTACTTTCTAACAATAATTTGGTGTTGCAATTGCAAAACTAAAAGAGACTGATTTTAATTTCGAATTTATCAAAAACGAAATAAAAATATTAATCTTATTTAATTCCAAGTGGAACGATAAAATAAGTTATTTTACGATTATGAGATTATGTAAACTGGGCCAATGATGTAAAGGACACGGCCCTAGGCCCCTGGCCTATTGTGTTTTCTTTTTTGGTTTCAGAATATAGAGGTTTTGGATGTTGGAATGCAGACATGGCAAACATTTTGTCATGTTTTTAACAAACAGATCAAGAAATTAATACACAATCCAAATTTTATTTTAAAAAGAATTAATTAATGTGATGATAATTCCATGCGTTTCAAATAACAAAAACAAGCTACCATTTCTTTTTAAGATTACAAAATATTTTATCAAACAATCTTTAAAAAAATGTCATTGTAAATTTGTCTCAATTTGTAATAGATCAGACAATGATCATAATTAATTCCTGCAATTTTATTTTCTTCATGCTTAGGGAAATGGCAGTCAACTTTCCCATTTGATCGCTCGATAATGAAGTAATGGCAAGGTGGATTACCATTGTCTATACGATCTGTAGCCGACCTGGAGTTGTAATAAAATGCCATCTTTACAAACATAACAAAAATAGTAGTAATTTTACATCAATTTTAGCCACATTGTTGGAGATAAATTAAAAAATATATACTTTCGTATTAAAATACATGATATTTTAAATTTTTAGATTCATTCACATAACATATATTTAGTAAATAATCTTAACTAAATATATGCATATATAAATGAATCTAAAAATTTAAAATATCATGTATTTTGAGACGGAATGAATATATATATGGAAAAAGGAAATAATAAAGATACAATATATAAATATATTAATAAATGTGTATTTGTTGTGGGAAATATGTATAAAAAATGTACATGCATGCATGTGGTTAGTTACTGGGGTACCATATCGAAACTCGATTACTCGAAAGACAATTTTTTTTTTTAATGACTATAAGAAAATTTTCAATAACACTTCTCTTGAGTCTTGACCCCTTGATAATGCTTAGTACGTGGTCTTTCATACTTCTTTTGCCCGCTTTGATAATGTTTTTTGTACACTTTTTTTGGACTAAATGTCAAACCAGAAAACAACTGTGGAAAAAAGAAGCTTAAAATGTAGAAAAATACATAAAAGAACAATTCGAAGTTTTTTTTTTCTTTTCCTTTTTTCAATAAATATATTTTAATTCATTAATAAAATAAAACGAGAATATCCAAATTGCAGGTCCACTTCTTGCAAAATGGGCTGCAAAAGTCTTCCTCGAAATTTTCATGACTGAATTGGTTCAAAACAGTTGAATGAAAATGCCTTCAATCGGGATTTACTAGTGAAAAAGAGATTAACCACATATTTAGATGAAGAAGCACATGGTGAAAAATAGGAGGACTATGGTGTAACTGGTACAAACTTGAAGGACATGGTTGCAATTCAATAAAAATTGATCGCGCCGACGGAGATAGATAGAAATGATCTCAATGACTTTGCGAAAATGACTGAAGAATCAATTTGACCAAATCTATCCGAGAATTAAAAGCCCTCTTTTGATTAGATTTTCTATCAGTTCAATTTAGTCTATTTTCCCATCATTAGCTATATTTCAAAATTTCTTCTTTCAAAAAAAAAAAAAAATTTCAAAATTTCTACAATCACAAAAGAACTGAAGCGGCTCAAGTGTCCATTTAGCTTGAAAATGAGTCATTGAATCTGTTCATGAAGTCCCTTTTCCATTTTAAGTAGTAGAAAATAAAATATATGGTGGTCAGTGAGAAGTGAAATTGAGTTGTAGCTGGTTTCAGCTATAGACATTGATTCATAAAGTTCATGTTAGGCATTTATGAGTTGTCAAGAAATGTATGTAAGATTTTAGCTCTTGAGGATGAGAATTGCTATGGAGACTTCCATTTTTAATTTTCTATCGACAAACCAGATTGCCAGTTTTCATCATTGAAGAAACGAAGCTATTTTTTCAATAAACAAGTCTATTTCAGTATTATAAGAGTGTATTTGAACATGACCAAAATGCTATGACGGAAACTTCCATTGGTACTTAGAAAAACGGAAATAGCCAATTTAATTTGGGATAAAAATCTTACAAAAATACTAGAACACTGTGAGAGAAAGCGAAAAATATAGAGTATTAGATCATCAAATCTTTATTATAGAGCCGACAATCATTTCTTTCTTCTCCAAGTTTCGAGCTTCGGCAACTGCAAGCATTCTTATGTGGTTTTAGAGTTGCTTTTCTTGATGTAGAAGTTCAGTTCCGTCCAACAATATATTAATTTAAAAGGAAATTTATCATGCTCCTTTCCTGTACTAATAGATGAGATTTTTTAGGGATATTTTTTCTTTTTTGCCTTTCGATTTTGTTAGAATATCAATACAATTTTTTCGTTTTTATCCCTCCACTAACTTTCCACTCATTTCTCTTTTCATACATAATTATTCCTTTCGTATACAAATAGAAGACGTTTTCACTTTTTAGATTTATTGTAAATTTGATGTATCTAGACATTTTCTATTTATATATGAAAGGAATAATATTTTAATAGAAAAAAAAAATTATAAAATTAAAATGATTTATATATTAAAATTAATGATATTTATATGTGTGAAAAATTTAAAATTAAAATCTATTTAAATATAAAAATAGTATATCGTATCATCTAAAACCCAAATAGGAACACCACATTTACATGTTTCCCCAATCCAATTTTACGCTACCTTGTCCCCTCTATCAATGCTAGTAATTTTCTAGCCAACCCAATTCAGTTTGAGTTTCTCTTAGACCCAAATATCGCTTCCCGGGATCTTGTCCCTTTTTTTTTACTAAGCGTGATCAATGATCTCTATAATTGACGAGTCCTACACTAAAAGATGCATGCTAGCTGGATATTGATTGAAATATTTGTTACAATTGTTCAATTAATTGGTACGTATCATGAGATGATCATCAAGATCAAATATTCAAGTTATTCAAAAAAAAAAAAAAAAAAAAAAAATCAAATATTCAAGTGTGACAATCAATTTATGATAATTAGGTTCTTGTAAGTTGCGACGCCGGCCTCTTGCAACATATGAACATATATAGTATGGATTAGTCAATAT
This sequence comes from Rutidosis leptorrhynchoides, assembly GCF_046630445.1. NCBI lineage: Eukaryota > Viridiplantae > Streptophyta > Magnoliopsida > Asterales > Asteraceae > Rutidosis > Rutidosis leptorrhynchoides. The sequence continues at coordinate 66,400 of NW_027266624.1, forward strand.
AAAATTTACTCACCAATATAAAACGCGACAATTAATAAGAGTTGATGGAAGTAATACATTCATCTTTTATGTATAAGACTGTGCTTACAAATATTTCGATTCATTTGGTGGACTTTTGTTTTAACATCAATAAAAATAAATCGATGTTGATTTAACTAATTCAGTGCTTATTTTTTAATTATGAACTTTATTTGTAGTATATATTTTTTTTTCTCAAATTAGATATTAATATAAATATTATTTTTATTTTAAATTAGATATAAATTTTGACAAGATTATAGAACATTAATGGTGTTTATCCATTAAATCCTCACCAATTTCATCTTCATGTCTTCTATACACTCTCCCTCACCAACTTTAGCATCTTCACCCTCAAGTCTCAAGAGATTTTTTAGTCTATACAATCATAATTATGTTGAAAATGAGTTTAAAAACATATTTTTTTAGTTGTGTGAAATCACATGTCACGACTCAAAAACCCCCCTAGTCGTGACCGTAACCTTCTTGACCAAAGATTAAGACCAGCCTAATACAATTTCTCAATTTACAAGTATTAAATTATTTAAGTTATTACAATTAATTTATATTTATGTCTAATTCTACCAACACGAAGTAAATTCTAATGGAAAATGAATAAAAAGAATATACATCTTTCAAGAAAAACGAACTCAGAATCTTTATACGCTTTTTCGAACCGCTTAATCTATGAACTGCAAAGAAAAATAATATAATATCTGGATGAGAGATAACACACTCAGTAAATACCAAATATAAAGATACACTAATAATCAATATATCCACAGAAATTTCAAAATCGATTAAAAGATTTTAATAACTTTGTTGATTCAGAACATAGAGTGAATATACTTATATTATTTATCAAAATTCATCATAGGTTATAATTCAAAAATCCAAATCCGCTTTAAAATAAGGATTTATCGATTTAGAATCCAAACCAGCTAAAATGGTTTTATCAAATCAAGATTGAGTAAAAAGTCGAAGTGGTTTATTAATCCACTAAAGCTCCGACATTTAACCCAGTCGGTCAGTAGGCACGTGGTACCTAGATTCTGTGTAGGTATAAGTAACGATACGCCACCGCGTCTTTTGGCTTAGGTGCGTAACCATCTGCCTCATCGCGAGCCCACCATCGCTACGGAAACGGTAATGACCTGTCTCCACGTCTTTTGGCTTTGGTTAGCACAAAGCCAACCTAGGCCTCACCTTAGGCCCTTCCTCGTTACCAATGTCACTCAAGAAATGACAGGAACCCAAAAATATATATTTCATTTCAAATTTTGCCAGACTAGGATTGGTACTCTAGCCTTATCTACTCGAGGACTCGTTTCGGGAGCTTACGATCTTCCTTTTTGATATATCTTTCATGTACATTAGTCGTCTAGACTTGTAAATTATCGATGTAAACTCTTAATCTAATTAAACTCCGTGTTGGTAGAACTTGGTTGTATGACTTGCGATTTCTGGGTTGTGAGCTTGTTATGGGCATAGATGTTATATTGCCGATTTTTGTTTTAAGTCGGAGGTCGCTATGTAATTATTTAATGAAACCATGCCGTTAGTTATATTTGGACGTAGTTTAATATGTTGAGGCTTGTCGTGATCTCGGGGTTAAGTGGATTATGACGCCGGTCATGACAAAGGATTTCGGATCATGACAAAATTGGTATCAGAGCTAGGTTTCGAGAGTCATAAGGAGCTAAGTTCTATTTTATAAATTCCACACGGAGTATAGGATCGTTTTCCTTCTCGTTTCGAGCAATTTCTTTCAATTATCTATTGTTGTTTCATTAAACCGTATTTCCATATTTCAGATGGATAGAGGAAGATGTAGACGAGCAGGAAAAGGCCGTGGAAGAGGCCGAGTTGGGCATCCTCCTAGGGCCCACCTGCAGTAAATCCTTATGGACGAGGTGATTTTGTGTATGACGGGAACCAGACTAATAATGAAGGAGAAGCGGATACAATCTCTGAGTCTGTCCATGGGGTTGCACAAACTCCTCTGGTTCCCCCAGTTGTTCCAGCTCCTGTTCGCCCAGTTGCTCCAGCTCCTGTCCCCATAGTTGCTCATCCAGCTAATAGAGTTTCTTTGTCGAATTTTCAAAAGTTAAATCCTCCTCAATTTTTGGGAGCTGTAGATCCTATTGTTGCGCATAATTGGATTGACAGGATTGTGAATATATATTGTTGATTTTGAAACGTGATTTGGTTGGCATATGTGTAGGATACGACAACATACCGATTATAGGACTATCTAGTTTTGGGTCCTGTCACTTGCTATCATTGAGGTAGTGTGACAAATTTGTAACGATGACGGGCCCACGGTGAGGCTAATGGTTGCACACCTAAGCCAAAAGACGTGGTGGCGTGTTGTTACTCGTACCTAGACATGTTTTAGGGAGCCCGCGCCATAAGAATCATGCCATGATAAGCAATTATGATTTTATTCAGATTTAGAATTTGATTTATATTGTGATTTACTTGGCTTATCATGGGATCGTAACAAAATAATTTTGTGAAATTGATAATTTGAGAATATTAAATATTCTTTTGATTATTTGATAAAACTATTTATGACATTTCAAATAAAATTTTATAACTTTTTTGGAGATAATTTTGGGATATAATTTGTTAGACTATTGTTATATTACATTGTATATTATATTCAGTACTTACTGAGTGGTCCCCACTCACCCAAAAATATATATTCATTTCAGATTTTGCAGGACTAGGATTGGTACTCTAGCCTCGTCTACTCGAGGACTCGTTTCGGGAGCTTACGACTTTCCTTTTTGGTATATCTTTCATGTACATTAGTCGTCTAGACTTTTAAATTATCGATGTAAACTCTTATCTAGTTAAACTCCGTGTTGGTAGAATTTGGTTGTATGACTCCCGATTTTTGGCTCGTGGGCTTATTGTGGGCATAGATGTTATAATGCCGATTTTTGTTTTAAGTCGGAGATCGTTGTATAATTATTTAATGAAACCATGTCGTTAGTTATATTTGGACATAGTTTAATATGTTGAGGCTTGTCATGATCTCGGGGTTAAGTGGATTACGACACTAGTCATGACAAAAGATACCGAATCGTGACATTACAAATATTAGCATATAATTTGGGACGGATGGAATATTTAGTTACTTTGGTATAAGGACATGAAGTGTACTGGCAACGGGTTTTCTCCTCTTACGAGTTTTTCTTGTAGTACTGTATGTTGAAATCTCTTGAAGTTGAGCAACTGATCAGTTAGATAGTTAGTACTGTCGAAATCTAGCGAAAACTCAATCTAACAAAGTGATCGATTCAGTTAGATAACTAAAGTTAAACCGATAGTCCTAGGGCTTTTCTGTAGTTGATGTGTTATGACTATTAATATTGGTCCCCTTAATTAGCTTATCTCCCGAAAATTGTTTCCTACGAATCTACTGAAAAGAAGCTGGCATACATAAAGTTGGGTATCACGTCGTTAAATATATATCGACATAAGTGGACACTCATAAACCATGTTATCGTATCTCTTAACAGCTTTGGTAAGATATTCTTCCATGGCTTTCTCTAGCTGTTATACTACTCAAAATCATATATATTATTGGTTCAATAATTACAATTGAATCGAATAATTCAATGCAATTGTATCATTTTAATGAAATGTGTCGTCTCGATAGCAATTTTATCTATTCTCTATATAATATTCGTAAAATTCAAAATTAAATTTTTTGAATCAAGTGATCAAACAATATTAAACCACAATTCGGCAACTACAACATTAATCAAAATTAATGTACGTACCATTACATATATAAATTCCTTACATTATACCTGAATCTTTATTACATTTTTTATTGTTTCTTCACGAATAATTTCTTATGAACTTTGTTATAGTTAAAAATGTTTGTATATAAACTACGAAAAAAAAAATGTTTGTATATAATTTCACCATTCGTGTATCATGACATTTGTACATTATGGATGTATATATATACACTATTATGTAAATGCATTGACATTTTTCGGACTTCCCTCGCATGAATAGAAACGTACGTATTATTCTGGTATAAAAATATATATACATTGACATATTCCTAGCTAGTAGTATTTGTTTGAAGAAAAATAAGCATCGCTAGTAAGTATAATAGTTAGTTTTTTTTTTTTGGAATTGTATAATATAGAGTTAGTTGTTGTTGCAATCGAACGTGACTTAACATCTCGAGTTAAATAACATTGAATTAATTAATTAATTAATACTATATTACTAAGTACTGTTTCTCTAGCTTGATACAATGAACCAACAACAGAAGGCAATTAATTTATTTAATTTAATTGTGCATCACATGAGTAATATTGAAACACACGACGAAAAACGTCGCACATGTGATTATATATACATACATATATGTATATATTACACTCCTTTGAACGAGTGCGAGATAACACTCGTTCAAGAGTTGTGGTTGATTATAATTTTATGAGGATGTTGTTGTGGTTGAACTTGATCCTGATTGAGTAAATAAGTTGATATTGATGACAATATTTTGCGAGATTTCAATGTCCAAATTGATAATAACATCAATCGATCGATCGATTTGCATGTGAAATTTAGACGATGCAATGCGTAATAAAATATATGTTGAAAATATTATGTAAAAATTGCGATAATAGAAACACAATAATTGAATTTATTCTGAATATACGTTATTGAATTTTATTAATCACATGAGTAATATAATAAAATCGACGAATACATATTAATTTAATAGAAATTAAATATTCATGAACATACATACATGAGTATCGAATTAAACAAAATAAACATGCATAAAAGTAAATCGAATAAAAGTTTTAAGGGAAAAAAGACACAAACCTTGGAGGTCGATGTTATCTCTTTCCTTAAAGCGTAATACGTCCCGTAGAATTGACGAATACATATTAATTTAACGGGAATTAAATATACATGAACATACATACATGAGCATCGAATTAAACAAATAAAACATGCATAAAAGTAATTCGAATAAAAGCTTTAAGGGAAGAAAGACACAAACTATGGAGGTCGATGTTATCGCTTTCCTTAAAGCGTAATGCGTCCCGTACTATGCTTCAGTCAGAACGGCGTATGACTTCACAAGATACAACCACTATAGAACTAGATCATAAGCATAATATGTAATCTACGTTCTTCGAAACTTATGATATCTAAACTCGACGTAGATAAAATGGATGCAAAGACTAACTGATATAAAACCATAATTTTCGGTATAGAAAATTATGAAGAGTTTGTCCAATATTTATAGCCAAAAGATAGAAAGATATTCCTAAAAAGATTATTTGACTTGGAGTGCACATAAAGAAAGGCACTCATAGATAAATATAAATCAATATTCATCTTATCAGATAATCACTAGGCTTCCACATGTCAAAAATCCAATCACATATGAGACGGACAATTATAATCGGTTCGAACAAGTCGAATCGGAC